>NC_051069.1:52134393-52249228 GCF_004664715.2 Peromyscus leucopus
CTATACAAAAAGTTTTCTCTTTTATAAGGTGCCATTTGTAAATTATTGACATTATTTTCTGAGCAGCCTCAAGTGTTTCTTACTCAGAATGACCTTACAAATACATATATTTTTGTAGTAGTCCCTAATTTTTCCCTACATGTTTCAGAATTTATTTGAAATAAAAAGAAACATTATTATCGAAGTAGCTTGATAAAAAGGCAATTTATTAATATAATTAATTTAAGGATTATAAGCTACAAGATCCATGTTAGACACAGATTCTTATCTCTATGCATACATTTATTCAGACAGACATACAAATTTATGAATATTTAAAATTAATTTTAATTATTGATTATACTAATGTGTATTTTTCTCAAGCTCCTATATATTCTCCTTCCTCCCTACATACAGTCCCTCTTTCACATTCCAGTCTATTTTTTTTTTGTATGTGACTCATTGATTTTAATCAGGACAAGCTGTATGACCACCTGTTTGAACTCTCCATTGGAATCTTCAGGGCTCATCTCTGAGTTCCCAAGTGAAGACATTAAATTCCTCTTTGGCAGAATCTACTTATACACAATAGTGAAACAGAGTGGTGTATGGTCCTTTGATTAAGCCTGACTGGTGACAAGCCCAGTCTGCCATACATTAATTGTAGACAACTATAACTGCTGTGTGTTGATTATGATTGAAATAGCAGTGCCTTGTTCAAAATACATCATTTAGTGTCTCCTTTCCCTCTCTTCTGGCTTTATAGTCTCTCTACTTCTTGTTCTATCATGTCCCATCAGCCTTAGACTGTATGGTGTGGGTATGCTGTTCAGGGATAAGCACACAACATTTCCATTTCTGTTTTTCCTCTAATATTTTCAATGGTTATTCCCAGGCTTAACTCCTGCATTCATATCACACATGTTTTACCAACTCCCTCTCCCTAAACTTAAGCCTATTTCTATTCTCATTGTCTCTTTTTGTCTCCTGGTCTCTTTTGAACTGACTCTCCATCCAACATAAACAAACACACCATAAAAAAAATACAGGGTATTTTTCCTGTCTCTCTGAGCCTGGGTTACCCCATTCAGTGTACCTTCCAGTGTGTCCATTTTCTGCATTTATCAAAATTTCATCTTTTATAACAATTTTTAACTTCCAATGACTTAAGGTGGCTTTATTCTTGTTTCCTAAAACCTGAAATTGCATCATTAGATAATTCTATTGTATAGTTTCATTTTCATTTAATTCAATGAATTGCATTCTTTCTTGATGACAAAATGTTCAAAACACTATGACTCAATGCAATTTTCTACATTTCTTATAATTTCTCATTAGATTTTTCCCATTCTGTTGCTATATATTAAAAGTAGTAACGTATTTTGAATTTTGTATTGGCTTAAGTTTCTAAATCATGCTCAGTTTTGGAGAAAGTGCTATGAAATACTGGGAAGAATGTGTATTATGAGGGTATTTATGTTAGGTCAATTTAAAATATAGTATCACTCCACCTGAATTTGAGTTGTTGATTTTTTCCCCTGTATTACTTATAGTTTGGGAAATATGTGAGACTAAAGCTAGTGACTATTACTACTTTTGCATTGAAAGTCAATTCCTTTAGATTTTCTTTAGTACTACAAGAATTATTTTTAAATATATGCAATTTAGCATGATGTTTATTTGTTCTTGTTTCAATTCATATTGATCTATGATTTTTCTAAACCAAACTTTATAAAACATCATGACTTTCATGATGAATAGATGTTGAACTTTACAAAAAAATGTGCATTTTATTTATGCCAAATATACCCTCAAACCCAAATACTAAGAATGAACTATCAACTAGTATATTCTTGTATACTGTATATCATGCTATTGAATTAAAAAATAAAATCTAAAAAATTAATTTTCTGAGTCATATAAGACACTATACCATAGTTAACCCAATTATTGCATATGTGCCACTCAATGATGTGATCATATTCACATATTTGGAATGCCTTCCATTAAATATATACATATAGATTATTATATTTATAAGCTAAAACACATAATGAAAATTTTACATTGCTGTTTGAAAAGGTATAATAATTATATGAGGAGGCATTGAATTTTGCACAATATGCTAATGAATGTCAGCACAAAAGTCATGGGACAGAAGAACATGGCTCCCATCTGGCTCTCTGCCTCTGTTAATCACATGAAGCAAATTTTTAATCAAGTAGGTCTTCTCCTTAAGGATTTGTGTGCTGCCCTGTAATCACATGACAGTCAAAATTTTATTAATGAATGCATTTTATTGTTAAAACCCCAGGGGCTACAGAGACTGTAAATACCAACCTGAAATCACCATAAAACAGTCTTGCTCAGGTCAGTAGCCAGCACAACTGCCCTTGGATTCAGGCACCATGACTTCTGTTCTGTACAACAGTCAGGTAGGTTCTTTCCTAGATTTGCGTTTCTTGTGAAGTGTATTTACATTAGCCAAAGAACTTGTGCCATTCATTCATGATGACACCCAAGCTTTCTGAAGGTTTTTGACGTAATGTTTTGCATAGGTAGCAGTACTTTAATATTAGTTATGTAGTGGTTGCAAGGTAAGGACATAAAGAGGATGAATGGATATATAATTTGGTATGCCAAAGGCAAAACTAAACCACAATACAAGTGTTAGAGGCATCTTGTACCAAACACTATTTAAAATAATGTCCTTTTACGACTCACTGTTGAATCATGGCTAAGATTCATGGTTTTCTGTGGTATTATTAATGAATACAATGAATTGGATCAGAAAGTCCAATGTATGTATTTATTTACAAATGAGCCACAATTGGGATAAGATGTGTTTAACTTCAAATTGATTTTATATTAATTCTATTAGTTTATATTGGATATAATATTCTTTTTTGGTTTCACAATGATTATAATTTTATTAATTTTTTTCAGTGAAAATCCACATATAATGTACCATTCTTTTCTTATTCATTGGTATAATGTAGTAAAAGAGAAGGTATGGGTAAATAAAATTAAAACAATCAAATAATGGATGGGTAGGAAAAGGAGAGATTAAGAGATAGAAAAGCAGCAACAAAGACAGAAAGAGAGAGAAGTAGAAAGAGACACAAATATGGATGGAGAATAGAATTGACAAATAGGGAAATAACGTTTTCTTCAATAACCACGTCTTGAATGTTGAACTGGTGGTCATTTTTTTCTATACAATCACCCCTGTAATCTTTTTCAGCATCTGAAAACCATGGAATTTACAAACCAAACAGCTGCTACTAACTTTCTTCTTCTAGGCCTCTCAAGTGACTCAGAATTGCAACCTGTCATGTTTGGACTGTTTTTGTCCATATACCTGGTCACAATTATTGGGAACCTGTTCATAATCTTGGCCATCATTTCAGATTCTCATCTCCATACTCCTATGTATTTCTTTATCTCCAACCTCTCATTGACTGATATCTGTACAAGCACCACAACAATCCCAAAGATGCTGGTGAACATCCAAGAACAGAATCTAAGCATAAGCTTCACAGGATGCCTCACTCAGGCTTGCTTTGCCATGCTTTTTGCTAGTCTGGAGTGCTGCCTCCTTGCAGCAATGGCATATGATCGCTACGTGGCCATTTGCTACCCCTTGAGGTACACTGTCATCATGAATCAGCGCCTGTGTAGTCTGCTCATCCTATTCTCCCTGCTCAGTAGCACTGTGAATGCATTACTTCTCAGCCTCACAGTGCTGTGGCTTTCCTTCTGCAAAGATGTGGAAATTCCCCACTTCTTTTGTGAAATTACCCAGGTCATCAAGGCAGCCTGTTCTGGCACATTCATCAACAATATACTGATTAATATTGCAGGATTAACATTTGGTGGCATTACTTTTGCTGGAATCATTTTCTCCTACACTGAAATTGTCTCCACTGTTTTTAAAATACCACCTGTTCAAGGGAGATATAAAGCCTTTTCCACATCTGGGTCTCATCTGTCAGTTGTTTCTTTATTCTATGGGACAGGTTTAGGTGTGTGCATTAGCTCAGCAGTGACTAACTCTCCCAGGGTGACAGCAATGGCATCAGTGATGTATACTGTGGTGACTCAAATGCTGAACCCGTTCATCTACAGCTTGAGGAACAAAGATATGAAGCAAGCCTTGAAGAAACTCATGGGTAGGATGACTTCCTTTTTATAAATGTGTTCTCTTTTTTGGACGGATCCTATAGTTAAATTAGTGTGACAGGACTCCTGACCATCCCTTCCCGAATCCTTTCAAATTCAATGGATGACATAATGCCAAATATATTTCATCCTGGGTTTATTACTTTTTTCCTGTATTTATAGATGTTTGAAAAATTGTCTCATCTCTATTTTCCATTTCTTTTCTCATGTTTCAAATTCAGGGACAAAGTGTGTGGGTGTGTGTCTGTATCTGTGTGTTATATAAAAGTTAACCAGGCATGTGTATTTGTTTATATGTATGCATTAATGTATATATAGACATGTATATAATAGGAGATGGAATTTTAATTGATTTTAATGACTGTGTGTGTGTGTGTGTGTGTGTGTGTGTGTGTGTGTGTGTAGGTATCAGATCATAGTAATTAGGCAAAGTGCTACTTCCAGTATTTACCATTCATTTCCATGGATAATATTGAAATTTATTTGAATTCAGATTGTTCATTTTTGTCAATCATGAATACTAGAAGTTAGTTCATCTAACCATATAATCTCATGTACTTGTTAATCCTTCTGTCTATCTCTCACCTATATCTTTCCAAATTTGTCATAACCAGTGTTATATTATCTGCTTTAAAATCATTTTTGCCTTTGATGTTTACGTGAGAAAATATGGCATTTGTTATTTTCTGCCCATTTTCACTTAACAAAATAGCTTCTAGTTTAATTAATGTTGCCTAAAATGATAGTAAATGGTTTTATGGTGGAATAGAATTCTATTGTGTCTATGTGTCATTTTCCCTTTGCTCATATATCCACTGAGTATTGTTTAAAATTAATTTCCTGTGTGGACTGCTGTGTTAGTGCTATTGAGTGAAATGCATACATAACTCATACAAATTTATCTCTGTTTCTATAGATTTGTGCCCATTTCTGAGGTAGTTTTCCAAAAAAGGTACTTGTCCTGATAGCTTCTAAGAAACATCATACTGATTTCATAATCATTGTAGACACTTAACCAGCAATACTTCATGAAAGATCAATTTTCTCTGTAGCATCATTGCCATTTCTTACTATTGACCTGATTATTCCATTCTACTCTGGTGATGTGGCAATGAGATTTATGCAGATTTCATTGATTGTTAGAATAACAATGAATCCTTTTTTAAAAACTCATTTATCATTTGTTTGCATTATCTTGGGTGAAGCATATTTAGCTCATTTACTTATTATTTAACTGAACTGCTTGGACTTTTCTTCTGTTGAATTCCTTTTATTTTCTGGCTGTGACCCATATTATTTTATTGATCTGCATCAGTGTAAGACGGGGTCATCACAACATGAGGAACTGTATTAAAATGTTGCAACATTACGAAGGCTCAGAACCATTGCACTAGAACATAGGCAACCTATCAAGAACCACATCCCAGAATAAAACTGACTGCCCTCTTATAGCAGACATCAAATGCTCCTCAGCTAGAGGTGGCCTATATGTGAACTGAACATAAGTGAATATCAAGTTTTTGGGCAATATGTGTGTTGGAAGTATATTTTTTGCTGTGAGCTTTATTTTGCATGTTTCTTCTTGAGTGCAGTAGATACAGTCTTAAGCTTCATTTTTCCTGTGGTTTAGTTTTAAAAATAAATAAAATTCATACTAAACTGGTACTAAGAAAAATTATTACTTTTGATCTAAGATTTGTATAACTTTACCTTTTAACTCTGTCATAACACGATGTATATGACTTAAAAATGAATTTTATACTTATAATAATGTAATGTAAAGCTCCTTTTTAAAAAAGATTTGTTTTTATTGTAGCTTTTGATTATTTTTCTACATGTCTCTTTCTGTGTGCATGCACATAGATGTAAGTGACCAGGGAATCCAAACAATGGTGTTGGATCCCCTGGAGCTGGAATTACAGGTGTTTATGAGCAGCCAGATATGCATATTGGGAATAGAATTCAGATCTTCCTGCAAAAGCAATCTACACTGTTGTGTATAAAAGCAAAGAGAATGTACCTGAGGTACCTTACGTTAAAGAAGAAAAGAAGACCTGAAAAGGGTTTTATGTTTTTTTCTAAAAGAAGGGCATGGGTAACAAAACATTCAAATATTTTAAATGGTTTTTAGAGTTTAGGAAGTGGTGGAAAAGGAAGTATGAAAAGTGAAGCAGAGTTTGATCAGGACACAGTATACTTATGAGTGAAAATATTATAATAATTCTCTTAATATATATAAAGAGTGTTAAAATAAAATAAAACTTTTCTAAACATCACTTTCTACTGATTAAGAGCCTCCTTTAGGTCTTTATTTAAGAAAAAATTTCCCAAAAGTAGTCTCCATCTAGATACACTACCTCCATATCTTTTATTCCTGTTTTATTCTGTGACAGTTAGTGTTAATTGTCAACTTGATCTTGTGATACTGGACCCTTGCTGTCTTCCTTTGCACAATCCCATTTCTCACTCCTTAGTGATCCATTGAGTTTCTTGTGTTCTAAATATTCACCGTGATAGTTTTGGTGTATTCTATATGGTTGTTTTCTGTAAAGCTCATGTTTAAATATTTTGCCTTTTCAACAATCTCTAGAGTTTGACCCTTTATTTCCTAACTAAGCCAGAAGGATTTGGCCTTTATGAGTAAGTTAATAGTACTATTAAACGGATTTCAGAAGTGACCTGGATTTACTCTTTTCTTCTGCCATATATAGATAGTATCTCACCTATATGGAGGTCTCAACATTCAAGAAGTCACCCTGAAAGCAAAACCCTCAATTGAAACAGACATTGACACAGCTGTGGCCTTGAGCCTGAACCCGAAGCCTCTAAAATTGAAATAAAATGAGTTTTATAACACCTGATCTGTAGCCATTCTTTTAAAGCAGGTTTAAATTGATTCTAAATATATTCTGAGTGCTTTCAGTTTCTGAATATTTTTGTATAAATGTGAGTTGTTAGCTTCATATTTTTCTTATTTTATATTATGTAAGAATTCCATGCATCCATATAATGTGTTTTGATATAACCCATCCCCATTTCTTCTCTGCTAATTTCTACCTCCCCACTACTTCTTACTCTAACTTCATATCCTCATTTTCTTAATTGCACCAAGTCTATTTAGTGAATGAGCACAGGATCATCTACTATACTATGAGCAGCAGTTCAGGAGCAACACCTTAGAAGGAAACTGACTATCGCTCCATAGTGAGAACCAATATATCCTCCACTAAGGGTAGGACTTCCCAACCCCCTTATGTGTCCATATTGGAAATATTTAGTGACTTGATATTGTGCATGCAGTCACAGCCACTGTGAGTTCATTTGTACAGTAGTCCATGTACATGGCTAGTGAATACTATTTTACTGTGGATGTCCATTATTTCCAGCCCTTACAATTTTTCTTCCCTCTCTCTCTCTTTTTTTTTTGATTTTGGAATCATAGTTCTTTATTGCTCAGCACAGCCAGTACATATTTCAAAACCTTTATATTGTACAGAAGTAACTGTAGATGTGAAGGTATGAGGGATTTGGTTTCTCACATAGTGGTATCTTAGCCTATGCATTCATTACCAAATTCTTCAGTTTCTTTTTTTTCCTTGAGAACATGAAATTCCAGATTCTAGAATCCACAGGGGATTGAAACATTTTAGGGAAATCAGCTTTGCTGTTATTGGACCTATGATTTCTCTTAGGAATACTTTGTCTACATACATCCCACAATCCTATCTCTTTAATAACCCTCATTAAACACATGTTATTTTATTCATTTCTATAATATTTCCTGTAGTAGTTCTAAGATACATATTTTAAGATACATTTTTTCTTTTATTTTACAATACTAGTCAGTTCTACATAACGTCCCTCTCTTATGTGATTAAATCTGATGCTTGATGACTGGGGTACACTATATATGGCCCATTTGGAGCTAAGCACTCTGTAGTCTCTTAGTCTCTCTCTTTGCATGTTGACCAATTTTGGGTCTCTACATTTTCATTCTCTACTGTATAAAGTCCTCAGAAGAGCAAAGAAACACTAATCAGAGAGGAAGAACTTGAATTTGATCATAAAAGTTTCACTTACTCCCATATAACATTCATGCCACTATTACACCACTGACCATAAATTGTCAGAGTCCTTAATTGAAATTTACTAGGTTCATCATTAAGAACACTGCTGTAGTTTTTCCCCCTGTCATAAGTAGAAATTTCTAGTACTATGAAAGCTATCCAATAGCATTAAAATTTCCAGGTGAGTACTAGTTTAGTTTCTACACAACCTGTGTTTAAAAAATAAGCTATCTTTAGCAACAGAGTATTACCAAGATCAGTTGAAATATTCTGTGATATTTAAGGGATTCCATTGGTCAATAATTCAAGAGGGGTGACCCATAACTAGCACTGGACATTCTGCTTGACCATATATGTTTTCTGGAATAGCTAGTCACATCCCATTATAGCATTATTCCATTTACACTGTTTTTTATATGTAAACATATATATTTTAGTAAGATTCTACAGTTTAGGTTTCCATATGGATTTAAAAAAATCTTTACTGTTAGCTACCCTTCCTCTTAGTCTTGCTCTTCCCTGTCATCCCATCAACTATCCCATTTAAGCCTAATTGTTCTATTATTCCCCTTACCCCCTTCATGTCACCTGCATTCTATCCCATTCCCTTGAAAGGTCACTTCCATTGTCCCTTTATGAATGTCCTCATTTCTATGGGTAAACTTATCTAAAAACTATTTGAACATAATTTAAAATGTCTAAGGAGTCAAAGCTAGTATTGTAATATGAGAGAGAATCTACAATGCTTGTCTTTAACTGTCTGGGTCTCCTTACTATGAGTGACATTTTCTAGCTCTATTTACCTGCAAACTTTATTTCATTATTGTTGATAGCCGAACAATATTACATTGGGTATAGGTGTTGTGGAATAATCTTTTCTTGCACTATGAAGATGTGTCAGTTTGATTGGTTTGATAAAAAGCTGACTGGTCAATCGCTAGGCAGGATTTCCAGGCACAGAGGACACTTGGAAGAAGAAGGGAGGAGTCACCAGCCAGATGCATAGC
The DNA here is from genome assembly GCF_004664715.2 of Peromyscus leucopus. NCBI lineage: Eukaryota > Metazoa > Chordata > Mammalia > Rodentia > Cricetidae > Peromyscus > Peromyscus leucopus. The sequence continues at coordinate 52,143,629 of NC_051069.1, forward strand.
AAGCAGCATGGACATTAGAAATTAAAGGTAACTGAGCCATGTAAAAGTATATAGATTAAAAGATATGGGTTAATTTAAGTAATAACAGCTGGTTAGAATGTACCTAAGCTATTAGCTGAGCTTTCATTATTAATAATAAGTCTCCATGTCATGATTTAGGAGCTGGCTGGTGGGACATAGAAAGACTACTTACATATATGTATCATATATTATTATATATTCATCAAAGGATATCTAGGCTATTTCCATTTTCTTGCTACACAAAGTGGCAATAATCATGAATTAGCAAGTATTTCTGTAGAATGATGTGGAATCTTTAGAAATTTATCCAGATGTGTTATAAATGGATAATATTGTCAACCTATTTGTAACTTTTTGAGGAACCTCTTCACTGCATAGTAGCTACACCAGGTTGCATTCCCACAAAAACTAAGTGAATGGTGAAAAATATTTTCTTTCTGTGTTTCTGAAGAAGCATATTAAAAGTATTCTTTGCATAAAATTCTCATTTATTTTCATAGTTCACTGTATTGACAAAGTACTGTAAAGTTTATTCAATCTGAGATTTTTGTAACTGCATTTTCTTTTCCTTCAGAATGGTTTCAAAGTATATTTTCTTTTACACTAAGGGAATGATTTGAAGTCTTCATTTTTTTTAATCAAAATGCCAACTCAATATGCAACCAAACAAAATGCATTAATAATAGATGTGGTTGGATGTTAACCAGACTCTAAGAAGTGGATGGTGGTGGTCTGAAAGCAATTGACCCCCATAGGCTCATAGAGAATGTCACTATTAAGAGGTCTGACCTTGCTGGAGTAGGTGTGATTTTGTGAGAAGTATATTAATGTTGGGGGGGGGGGTTTGCGGTCTCAGAAGCTAAAGCCTTGCCAATGTTACATTTACTTCCTGCTGACTGCAGATCCAGATGTAGAAATCTCAACCACCTCTCAAGAACCATGGACTAAATCTCTGAACTGTAAATCATTCCCAAAAAAGTGTTTCCCTTTATAAGAGTTGCTGTGTTCATGGTATCTTTCCAAAGCAATAAAACACTAAGGCAGAAGTTTGAACCAGTGACTAGGGTATTGTTGTGATAGGCCTGATCATGCTTCTGTTTGGAGGAATGCATACTTTGGGAATTTGGAAAAGATAGCAGTTGAACATTTCAAGTGTGATTTAATTGGCTATGCTAGTGGAAGACAATTAATTGTACTGAGAGTGATTTGAATTGTGGGCCTGGCTCAAGAGGTTTTAGGAGAGAAGGATGTTAGTAGGTGGCTTGGAGACGATTCTTACAATATTTTGGTGAAGAATGTGGCTGCTTCCTGCCATTGTCCAAAAATCTGCCTGAGATTAAATTGAAGAGTTTTGGATTAAATGGATTGGCAGAGGAAATTTTAAAATAGCCTAGTATTAACTATAGTGTGTAGTTATTAGTGTTCACTCTGATGAAGAGGAGCAAGCTGAGCAAGGAAAAACTACAAAATGTACAGTTCAATGAGAAAAGAGATACCAGGAAGTTGAATGGAGCTAAATCCTGTCTTCAAGAAGATAAGCAGATTAAAGAAAAACCTGAAGTTAAATGGAATAAAGGGAGTGGTGACCTCAGGGCAAGACACCACCCAGGTAAGCTTCCAACTTGTTGAAAGGAACTTATGAAAAGTTCAGAGCTAGGTGTGGAGGTGCATACCATTAATCCGAACACTTCAGAGGCAGAGACAAGCTTATCTCTGAGTTCAAGCCTAACCTGGTCTACAGATTCTAGGATAGCCAAGTTTAGACAGTGAAGGAAACCATTGAAAACAGAAAGCTAATGAAGATGTAGTTGAACATGGGAGCCATGTTCCAGCGCCAGAAAGCAGCAGAACTTGGCAGCATCAGCCATGTGAATCTGGCTTTACAGTTAAGAATAGAAGAAAGGAGTTATGGAATCTCCCTCTTGATTAAGAAAATCTGATGTCATGCATGTGCTGGGGCGCGTCCCTGACTGGAGGCCTAGAGAGGCAATTGTGTGAAACTGTGGAATGCCTTGGAGACCCCAAAATGTTAAAGATGCCAGAGCCATGAGATACTTGCCAAGGAAAGCTGCTAACAGGGAGTGGGATAAAGCCAAGAAAAGGAAGTGTGTTGCAAAGCTGACAGGTGCTGGAGACCTGAAGAGTACTTTGACATCAGACATGGAGATACAAATTTGGAGTTTGACCAGTCAGTTTTTGGTCTTGTTTTTGTTGAGGATTTCATCACTATGCTCCCCCTTTTCCCTTATGCAATGGTAATGCATATGTTCTGCCACTATAAATTGGGAGAATTTTGGTTTTATAGAGGATTACAGTTAAGAGACTGCCATGAATCTCATAAGAGACTTTGGCCTTTTATAGGATTGAGACTATTATGGTCTATGATGGCTTTTGAAGTTGGACTTAAAGCATTTCTTTATTATAATATTGCTACAAGCATATGGTGTCCAGAGAGTGGACTGTGGTGGTTTCGAAGAAAATGGACCTCATTGTCTCACAGGGAGTGGCACTATTAAGAGGTGTGGCTTAGTAGGTGTGGCTTTGCTGGAGTGGGTGTGGCTTTGGTGGAGTGGGTGTGGCTTTGGTGGAATGGGTGTGGCTTTGCTGGCGGAGGTGCACGACTACAGGAGGGGCTTTGAGGTCTCAGATAAAGTGCAATCCTAATTAGTCTTGATCAATAAAAATGCAGAGTGAGGTGTTAGGGTGAAAGCTGAAAGATCAGAGAAACAGAGCAGCCAGCCACCAGAAACTTCTTACCTCTGTGAAATCTCAGACATAAATGGCATCCCCCTTCTATGAATCCTCAGACTGAATGGACAATATCCTGTCTTTACCCACCTTATATTCCTGCCTCTCCCTGCCTTATGTTCCTCTCTCCACCTCCCCAGTTCTGAGTTCTGTGATTAAAGGTCTATGCCACTGTTGGTTGTGCGGCAGCGCTCATGGCTGCCTGCCCCTGGGGCAGCCATGCTGATGGAGGAGAATGCTGGATGTATTGGTGATGGAAGAGTTGCGAGCCATAGTTACCTTGCTAGAGCCTTATTGGGAGAGAGAGGGAGAGAGAGGAGGAGAGGGAGAGGGAGGAGGAGAGGGAGAGGGAGAGGGAGAGGGAGAGGGAGAGGGAGGGAGGGAGAGGGAGAGGGAGAGGGAGAGGGAGGGAGGGAGAGGGAGGTGAGGGAGAGGGAGGAGAGGGAGAGGGAGGAGAGGGAGAGGGAGGAGAGGGAGAGGGAGAGGGAGAGGGAGGAGAGGGAGAGGGAGAGGGAGGAGAGGGAGAGGAGAGGAGAGGGAGAGGGAGGAGAGGGAGAGGGAGGAGAGGGAAGAGAGAGAGAGAGGGGGAGAGGGAGAGGGAGAGGGGGAAGAGGGAGAGAAGACCATGTGGAGGGAGGAATATGGAAGGAGAGAGTTCGGAAAAGAGAACGCACAGAGGGCATGCCCTCTTTTTAGGCAGGGATGCCATTGCAGGCTAGTGATGTAATTAAGGACATAATCCTTACAGCCACCACCATCTCACCCTGTTTCTCTTTTAGACTGGTTCAATTCTGTGTAGCCCAGGGTGGTATTGAACTCCTGATCTTCCTACTTCTTTCTCCCAGGGGATTAAAGGTGTGTGCCACCACTGTCGGACCTCTATGGTTAACTTGTGGCTAGCTCTGCTCTCTGATCTCCAGGCAAGTTTTATTTGTCAGAACAGAAACAAAACATCATACAACACTCAGAAGCTCAAGCCTGGCCAGTGTTGACACATTCACTTCCTGATGCCTGCAGAACCAGATGTAGAAATCTCAGCCACCTCTCTAGCACCATGTATGCCTGTGTGGCATTATGCTTTCCACTGTGATGACAATGGACTAAGTCTCTAAACTGTAAGCCAGTTCCAATTAAATGTTTTCCTTTATAAGAGTTGCTGTGGGGCGGTGGTGGGGCTTTGCGGGAGGCGAGCAGGTGGATCTGTGAGGAGGCAGCTGGTACAAGTGAGTTCAGGAGAGGCAAAAAAAAAAAATGAAAAAAAAAAAAAAAAAAAAAAAAAAAAAAAAAAAAAAAAAAAAAAAAAAAAAAAAAAAGAGTTGCTGTGGTCATGGTGTCTCTTCACAGCAGTAAAACTCTAAACATGGAGGTTTTCAATTTATGAGAACACTCATTTTTCAAATCTTTTTGTTGTTGCTGTTGTTGTTTAAGGACCAAAACACTCCATATGTGTCACAGTTAATTTATAATAAAGCAACCATTTAACTGAGTTGTTAATAAATCTGTTTATTTATACAATAAAATATCTATCTAAACTAGTTTACATGACTAATAATTTGCTTACTTCAAAGGTTTATATTCTAATATCTGATAAAATGAGTATAATATCAAAAGTACTCAAAAGAGTTAATAAAGACCACATAATATTCATTAAAGAACAAAACACCAAGTTTATATTACAGTTCTAAAAATACGAACACCAAATACAGGTGAACACATTTTCGTTATAAAATACTACATGTGTTTTCTCTGCTTCATGCCTGCAGATCAAGATATAAGCTCTGTGCTACTGCTCTTTTGCCACACTCCTGTGTGCATGCTGTCATTCTCCCTGACATGGTGGTCAGGGGCTCTAACCAACTGTACCTATAAGCCTAAAATAGTTTCTTCTATGAGTTTCCTTGGTCATGATTTGCTGCTAAAGCAATAAAAAAATAAATAAACTGTTTCTTCTATGAGTTTCCTTGGTCATGATTTTTCACTAAAGCAATAAAAAAGTAACACATAAATTGATACCAGAAAGTGGACTATTATAGGGACAGACCTAAACATGATGGATTTTTGGAGGAATGTGGAAGACTTTGGACTTTGAGTTAACAAAGTGGTGGAGCATTATAAGTGATCCTTACAGGCCATCCAAGTAGGAACTTGGAAGACAAATGTGCTAATAGAAATGTGGATAATGGAGGCCCAATTCAAGAAGTTTCAGAGAGGAATAATATTAGCAACTGGTCTAGAGGCCATTCTTGTGATAGTCTGGCAAAGAATGTGGCTACTCTTTGCCCTTGTCCTACAAATTTGCGTGAGGCAAAATTTCCTTAGCTGTGGAGATTTCAAAATAACCCATTATTGACTCTGTCATGTTGTTCTTAGTAATCACTCTAATGCAGCTCTATAATGAAGAAGAGTAAGCAAGACAAAAAGAAAAAATGTACGACTTGAAACAAAAATAATTACAAAGAAATTTGATGTTGGAACCAAGTCTTGCACTAAAAGAGATAAGGAGAAACTTAAAGTAAAATGAAATAAAGCTAGTGAGGACCTCAAGAAAAGACCATACCAAGCTAATATAGAAAATTATGAGAGGAACTGGTTTAAAGAATTGTCTGCTCCTAAAAAATAATGACAAACCAAAGGTTAAGCATATATAATTCAAAGAGAAGTCCAGGCTACATATCAAGCAGACAGCAAAACTTAGCAATGCCAGCCATGTAGTTCAGGATGTAGAGTCATGAAGAACACACTAGTAAAGGGGTTGTAGAATCTCCCTCCATGGTAGAGGAAAGTCATTTAGGTGAGATGTATAGTAGGTGAGCCACTGCACTGAGGCCAGAGAGGGATTTATTCATTTTATTAATAAATCAACTGAAGTCTGAATTGCATTGGAGACCCAAGGATGTGCAGATATCAGAATCACCATACATCTGCAAGGGAGAGCTGTATGTAGTATATATAAATAGCACAAGATAAAGATGTGTGTTATAGTCAGCAAAGCTGGAATGATCAATCTAACTAAGTCACTTGATATCAGATGTGGAACTACAGGATTTGGTGTTTGTCCTGCTGATTTTTGTTCTTCATTTGCACCAGTATTTCCTCATTATGCTTCCATTCCATATCCTTTGGGATGGAATGAATATTCTATGCCATTGTATGTTGTAAGTATATAATATGCTTTTTAAATTTATTTACAAGGAGATTACCATGAGTTTTACAACAGACTTTGTAGTTTGACCTATGACGATGTGCTTTTGCATCATGATATTCCTATAAGCCTATGATGGACAGTGAGTGGACTGTTGTGGTTTGAATGAGAATGACCCCCAAAGGCTCGTGTATTTGAATACTTGGTCCACAGTTGGAGCATATGTTTGCGAATGATTATGTGATGTGGTATAATTGGAGAAATTGTGTAATTCTGGGCAGACTTTGAAGATTTAAAAATCCTTTCCATTCCCATGTAGCTGTATCTTTGCCTCAAATGTGTAGATCAGGATGTAAATCTATAACTACTACAGCTCCAGTGCCATACCTGCCTACTTGCCTGTTGCTATGCTGAATATCTTGATGGTCATGGACTTTAGCTGTCTGAAACTATAAACCCACAATAAACTCCATCTGTGTGTGTGTGTGTGTATGTGTGTGTGTGTGTGTGTGTGTGTGTGTGTGTGTGTGTGTGTAAAATGGGAAACATTATAGTAGAGTATAGTGAAATTCAGAAAATGGTAAAAAAAAATCTATTTCATTTTCCTTTTCATTTATTCTTCTCTCATATAGATAAGAAACTATTTCAAACACATATTCTGTGAAGTTAGAAAATCTGAAAAAAATTGATGAGTTACTAAATATATACAATATCAAAATTTATACAAATCATAAAAACCAAGTAACAGTTCTAAAAGATAAAAAGTCTCCAATCTAAAAAATAATCCAGCGCCAGATTCATTTATTTGAGAATTCTACCAGAACTTCTAAGAATTAACAAGATGCAATGCAGATTATTTCATGAAACAGAAAAGAAAATAGAAAAATATGGGAAGTTTTCAAACTTTTTTTACAAAGCCAATATTAACACAGTATGACACAATCAGAAAACACAGAAAGAGAAAACACAGAAATAAAATACAAACTTCATCTTCCTGATGGGATAGATGTTGCCTACCTCACGCTTAATAGAAGAGGAGGGTTTAGTCTTACTGCAATGTGAGATGCTGTGCTTTGTTGATATTCATGGAAGGCCTGCCCCTATCTAAACAGAAACAGAAGAGGTCAGTATGGGAGGACCAGAGAAAGGGTGTGGGAGGAAAGGAGAGAGGGTAATCTGTGGTCAGGATATAAAATAAATTAATTAAATAAAAGATTCTCACTAAAACACTGACAAATAAGATCTGGAAGATGAACCTCTTCCCATTCCAATGCCATTCCCTAGAGACTCCCTTAGTTGTGTCCCAGCTTAGCTTTTACCCTGCAAAACCTCCCATATAGTCCATCTTCATTCTTTTCTGTCAGCCACAGAGATCTTAAAATGCTCAAGTAGGATACCATGTATGGTACAGTAGCTCCAATTTGAGTCAATATTTGATTAAGTTTCAATTCTCAACTGTCATTCTTCACAGATCTATCTGACCTCTTCACTAGTCAAATCAGAGAGTTAAACTGAGATATGCTGGTAACCACCATACCTGCATCTTTCCAATCCTTCATGGTGGCACTAATTTTTTCAATTCCACCAAGGATTCAATATTATCTTTCCTCACTATTTTCCTTGGTAGAGGCAACTCCAATGGTTTCAATTTGACCATTCTAACCATAATAGTCCTCACACCAGAAGTCATGGAGCCAATATGGGAATTCTGCCTGCTTCTAAGTGTACCTATCCTAATCATATATATTCTGGATCTGGGAAAATAAATACAGGGTTTATTCCAAACTTCAGGCAAAACTTCATGAATCACCTGAACTCTGTAACATGAATTCTTAAATGGTCTTTTTAATAAAACACCCAGAAGCTAGATATCAGGGTAAATGCTGAGAGATCAGAGAGACAAAGGAATAAGCCACAGCCACCTCTTACATCTAGGACTCCTAAGCCTGAAAAGGTTTCAGTCAAAAGAGGGCTCTCAGTCAAAACAGCTTTAGTTCCTGTCTCCTCACACTTTATATACCTTTCTCAGCCCAGCCCCATATTACTTCCTTCTTAATGTTGGGGTTAAAGGTATGTGTGCTTCCCAAGCAAAGGCATAAAATCTCAAGTGCTGGGATTAAAGGTGTGTAATTCCCAAGTACTGGGATTAAAGGTATGTAATACCACTGCCTGGCTCTGTTTCTCTCCTAGACTGAGTCAATCTCATGTAGTCCAGGGCGGCTTTGAACTCACAGAGATCCAGACAGATCTCTGCCTCCCAAGAACTAGGATTAAAGGTGTGTGCCACCACTGCCTGGCATCTATGTTTAATCTAGTAGGTTGTTGTCTGATCTTCAGGTAAATTCTATTAGGGTACACAATATATCATCACAGACTTCCATAAGCCCCCACTTAAACAGGAATGCTTCAAGGCTTATTGAGGTCTACTAGTTCCAGTGTTAACTCTGAACCAGTATCCAATGTATCCTATATATCTACTTTTCTTTCCCCCAGTGTACAATTAACCTTGTAAAAAGTCACATTATTCAATAGAATCCAGAAAGTCTGATTTTTCCTTTCACCCATTGTACAGTTATCCTTGTGTATTAGTTGGGGTTTCTATTGCTGCATTGAAACATTATGATCAAAAAGCAAGTTGTGGAAGGAAAGTGTTGATTTGGATTACACTTTCACATTATAGTCCATCATTGAAGGAAGCCAGGACAGAAACTCAAACATGGTGGAACCTGGAGGCAGAAGCTGAAACAGAGGACATAGATGGGTACCTCTCACTATCTTTCTCCTATGGCTTTGCTCTGCCTGCTTTCTTATAGAACCTAAGAACACCAGCTCAGGGATAGCACCACCTACAATGGTATGGGTCCACCCCCATCAATCACTAATTTTAAAAATGCCCTAGCATTAGATCTTAAAAAGGCATTTTTCTCAATTGAGGTTTCTTTCTTTCAGAAGACTCTAGCTTGAGTCAAGTGATCATAAAACTATCCAGGTGACCTCATAGAAGTTCATACAGGAGGATGTGAGAAATATTAGTAGCAAAATTCATATGTATTTTCGTTCTTCACAGAAACCTGACCTTCCCTTTATTTGGGGGTTTATGGATCCTCAAACTGGATCAAATATGAGAATCTGTTCATGGGTCAAGACTTCTTCTTGCCATGATGTAATGTATCTTTTCTTTCAATTGTTTGAGTATTTTTCTGCTTTTACACAGATCGAAATAATTTAGGAGGCATTACTATTTATTATCTATTGCATGCCTATAAACACCGTGATTGATTACCCAGTACCAAAAGTCCATACAAGTCATGCCACCATAAAATTCATATTGCCTGTGCAATGCAGCCCATTACTGGTCAGGCCATTGTGGACATTGCTTGGTTTATGCTGCTCAGGATGATAACTATGATAATGTTACCTTTAGGAATTCAGTGCTGCTTTGTGAGTCCTGCTACTTCAGCCCCCAATTAAACCCATCACATTTAATTCACCCACCTGAGCAGCAGCATTTCTCATCTTAAATTCTGGCACAATGAAAGTGACAACAACATAGCTCTTCAGATACGGTGATGCCCTTTTCACTATTTTGTGTCTTATAGGACTAGTTAAAGGCATGTGTTCTGAGCCATCTGACTGTGGAAGATTAGGTTTTATGCAGCATAACCACCTTGAACCTCAAAAATGCCTTCATCAAACCTAAGGAATATCTGGCATTTCCAACTCATTTATAGTAGGCCATCTTTTGATAAATGATTCAGCCAAACATTCAAACAAACTTTTAGCAATTTTTTTAATCTGTGTAAGCTCCCAGTTTAAACTCTAGAATCTCTACTCAGTGGGCCCATATTAATAAACTTAACATGATCCAGTTTTGTGTTTAGTTCTTCATTATCTCACACACTTGAAATCCATTCCCACACATATGTTTCAGACTTCTGCTTGAATGAATTAGTAAACTCATTAAGCTCTCTTTAGTGGTATTGTATATTTCAAGTACTATACTTTCTCCCATCTAGGAATCTGCTTAGCCTTAACTTTGATGATATTTCTAGAGACAGCTATTTCTAGGCCCTGAGAGCCATTAGTATTTCATGCCTAGCATCTCCTTCAGAGAAAGTCACTCCTGTTTTGCAGACAATGAAGGATTGCTTTATGTTGGGAAAGCAAAAAATGCAATATCTCATGTGGTGGGAGTGTGAGTCCATCTTCTGTTAAGGGTAGAGATATTTCTTACTCAAGTGAAATTATCACTGGACTATCTGGCTCTAGGTTCTCAGCCTCAGTGTATTTCTAACACACATCTCCACCCCAAGTTAGAAAATCCCATTCTTTAACAAATAATGCCCTTATTTTAACCAATGACACTCTCAAAGGCCAGATAAATATTTGTCAGAATTCAGCCAATCTTAAACTGAAAATCAAGTTATTGTTTGATTTTCTCTAACTTGAGTCCTGTGGCTACTGGACTGAAAATTCTCCTCCACAGGACACTGATGAACCTTTATACTGTTTATGTGCATTTAGAGCTCATCAGTTTTATCACTGAGTGTATTGCTGTTCTTCATCACTATATCCCGAGATGCTCGAATTTGGTTAATTTTATCAAAGAGGTAATTTTTCCTTTATAAATTTATTCAGATAATCTAGTAATTTTTCAGTAAAAGATACTGGATATCTCATCTTGTCTTCTGTATATGCCAGAATCACAAAGAAGTAGGCTCAAATGCTAGTGAAGGAATAAACTTGCTAGTGAGAGTGAGGGCAAGCTGGCAAAGAGCAAGTGCTTTCTTCTTCCATGTCCCATATATAGGTCACCAATGAAAGCTTTGGCCCAGATTTAAGGTAGCTTCCCATCTCAAATATCTGGATTTAGAATAGCTCTTCACATCATACGTAATTCAGTCAAGAAAGATCCCCCATTAATTGCAGATGTAATAAAGCTAACAAACAATAGTAGGTGTCACATTTATGAAGTAAAATTCAAAAACTAGATTATGTATATGTATATATATGCTAATAACATATAAAGCTATATGTTCTGAAAATTTTATTTTAAAATCTTACAAGTGTTAAAAAATGGGAATGGAGGGGTGGTTAATGGTTAAGAGAACTGGATGCAGGGTTTAAGAGCAGAGGATGCGGGTTCAATTCCCAGCACTCATATAGGGAAATTGAGTCCCAAGGGATCTGAGGCCCTCCTTTGGCTTCTGTGGACACTCCATGCACATGGCACAGGCAAAATAACCATACACATAAAATTAAACACACACACACACACACACACACACACACACACACACAGTAAAAACTACTATAAGAGGTGTTCAGTAGATATGAGTGAATGTTACACAAACATAATTATCTGATATCAGAAAATTCCAGTTACCATCATGTACATGCCAGTTGGTAACTTCAGGGTTGGTGATGGTGGTGGTGAGATAAAAGATCACTGAGGCTTGCTGACCATCAGATTAGCTTCAGATCTACTCTCAAGGGAATAAGGTGGATAGTAATAGAGCAGGACATTTGATGTCCTCTTCTGGCTTATGTATATGTAAACAGGTATGCTCAGCAACATACATATAGACTACACACATACATGCCATTACATTATTATAACCAAGGCAGAGAGTTCATAGGCTCAAATACTAGGAGTTATCCATGAGCAAGAAAATAAACAGTATAGTGAAGGGCAAAGGTATTAATGTTTATATCTCATGGGTATAATGAGTCCTAATAGCACAGATTCTATCAACATGAATGTAAGTAATAAATCAGAGGAGTAAATGATAATTTGTTTAAATATATATGTACAATAATAGTTTTAAGACCTTTAAAAACAGAGGCTATAAATATTATTAAAATTATCAATATAAAAATACTTGAAAAAAAGATAGTGAAATCCACACTATAAAATTACTATAGTCAATTGATATCTCCTAGAGTTGTCACTACTATTGATAGGTTACCCATGGTACAGCTCCATACCCACGTACATATGGACAGCACTCATTTGAAATACTGTGATTATTAATAAAAAAGAAGTGGACATAAAGTTGAGAGCAGGACATGTTGTGAGGTGATTAATGGGAGATATATAGGAAAAATGGAGGATATGATAGTATATCATTGCATTTTTAAATAATTGAGTATTTTTAAATAACTGAGTATCAACCACCATTCAACAAATTAAATTAAGCTGTGCCATTCAAATGAGATATTGTTTAATGAATAATACTTGTTCACTTTTAAGTTCTTACATTGTATGAGAGCAAGGTCTTTTCATTTCCTATAGGTAAATACTAGTTGTAAATGAGATAATGTATCCCAAAAGCCTTCAATACACTGTGTACTTGCATGTGTAAAGCATATCTTTTATTTCATTTCAATTTATTATTTGCTAATGGTTATTTTGCTATTTTTAAATATTTCTTTTAATCAAGTCTTAGTCTTGGTGCATTTTTTTGATTCATTAACTTTGTATACCATAACTTATTCCAAAGTTTTCACTAAATCATATTTTGTATAACTTTTATCAAAATGTTATTATAGAATCTATGTGTTTTTAAAATGTTCAATATATAAAACTTTAAATGGTATTTCAGGGAAATCAAGTAAAATAAGAGCTGTCTCCGTAACAGGACATGAAAAGAAAGAAGTAGAATATAAGCACATATTATATTTACATATGCAATATTTATTCATTTCAGAACTAAATGATGATGTTGATATATGTACAGTAACCCATTCTGGAAATATGTACCCATGTTATGTTGTCGGTTTTCTTTTGATGCTCTGAATTTTAAACATTTCATAAATGCACATAAATATGAAGAGTGGTGTGCATTTTTTGTGATCTGCTTTCTTCTCCACTAGCATTCTATCACAAATACAAATGTGAATCGTTTCCAGAAATTTATTTTCTATAAATGAGTAGTTATGAGCCATTATGAAAAAATTAGGAGTAAGCAGTCTAGGTTCCTTTTATCCTTTCCATATTAATGTTAAAGAAGTCTAGAACTTCCTTCAGACCTGCACAAGAGCAGATTCTTGTTATGAGTAGAAAGTGTTTTGATATTTCTGAGTGAGTATAATTGTCAGAAACAAAGTTATTCAGGTTCTGATGGATGAGTAGAAGCAATCATGAAGATGCTTTCCACAAGATGGATACTGTGTAAGTCACCTGATTCTTCATTTATCTCTGACATCCCCTGAGTGGTGCCAATCTTAACTGATAGGTAACAAACTTGATTCTAGTGGAAAAATATAATCATATATACTTTAGATGATGTATATGCCAATGTTAAGGAATGAAACTCAGTTCTTTGCTGGTCATGAGTTACTGAGTTACTAGGAACACGGGAATTAAATGAAGCATCTGCTTCCTATGCAGAAACAATGTTCCCTAAGGCCAGTATCAAGTGTGCTGCATAATCACCTGGACAAGGCTCTTGGGGTAATCATCACCAGCAGAATGTTAGCAAACTGTGAGGCTCATGAGGATTCCACATCTACACCACCTCATTAGTCAAACTCCTCTATAACCATGTGATTATAGACAGCCAAACCCTTAAGGAACAAGGCTAAAGAATGATGAAAATTAATGAATCATTTGCCATTGGAAGCCAAGCTGTTACTTTCTTTTTCTTCCTTCTCCTTTTTTTTCGGGGGGGGGGTCTTTTGTTTGTTAGCGCACATTCACCTTAAGTACTTGACAATTATTAACATATTTTCCATTAAGTATGAGATTGCAATTTCTTTTCTAATAATCTGATAGGCAACTTTATCCTAATAGCATAAAAGTAATTGTGCTATTTTCAATCTACAAATACAGCATTGTGCATATATGATAAATATAGAAATATTGATGAATGATACTGTAGTTTGGTATGAGATATTAATTTGGCTTATGGCTATTATATTCAATAGCCATGGAAAAGTAGGCAGGGCTGCAGAATTGATTTAGCAACTCATGGTACTTGCTGGAGTTTACTTCCCAGAATCAAAATTGGGTATCTCACAACCAGCTGTGTTCCCTATATTTTTATCTCATTTTATTTTTTCTCTATTGTATTCTCTACACCAGAGATTCTCTCTTCCTTCTCCTGTATTCTGTTAATTATGCTTACATCTATGTTTCCTGTTCATTTACTCAGATTTTCTATTTCCAGTATTCCCTCTGTTTGTGTCTTCTTCTTTGTTTCTATTTCCCTTTTCAGGCCTTGAACTGTTTCCCTCCCTGTTTAATTGCTTTTTCATGATATTCTTTTAGAAATTTATTGATTTCTCCCAATTTTTTATTTGTCTTTTCCTCTATTTCTTTATAGATTTCTTCCAATTTTTTGTTTGTCTTTTTCTCATTTTCTTTATTGATTTCTTCTATTTTTTTTTGTCTTTTCCTCAATTTCATTTTTCATTTGTTCATGAAAGGCCTCTAGCCTCTTCATGATGCTATTTTTATGGAAACTTTTTTCTGTATCTTCTACCTTGTCTTGCTGTTGGAGGAGGGCTAGGTTCTGGTGATGTTGTATTGCTCTTTATGTTGTTGTATGCACATCTGCCTTAACATCTGCCCATCTCTTCCTCTAATGTGTATAAGATGTGCCTGTGTCTGAGTGAATTGCTATTGGTCCACTCTGTGCTTGTTGTGTCTGAGTCACATGGGACCCATCTGGGTCCTATCTTAGCTCTTGGTCTAATTGGAGTAGACAGATTCTGTGTCTCGGGGAGCTTCTCTTGGGTCAACCCAAGCTAGTTTATTCTGTGACTCACTGATCTACTCTTGGTCTTATCAGGGTTCTTGATCCATTCAGAGCTGACAGATTCTGTGCTTCAGGAAGCCTCTCTTGGTCCAGTGAGAGGTGGCAGGATCTACTTCTCAGAAAGCTACTCTTGGTCTAATGAGGGCTGGCAAATTCCCTGTCTCTGAGGTTTATCTTTGTCCAGTGACAGCTCTATGTCCAATGAGAGCTCTCTCTAGGCCTGATGAGAGGTAGAGGTTAGTTTTCAAGGCTCAAGAAGTGGCTGGGGTCTTAGGCAGATGGGTATGGGGGCAGGGCATGAAGACTGTAGGTTCTGCTGGGGGTTCTTGGTGAAGGAGGGGGATTCCCACAGGAGTCCTGCCTGCTGGCGGGCAACTGGGCTGTTCTAATATTCTTAAAGATAATATTCTGATATATCTTTTTATATTCCTCTTTGGTGGTAATCCAATCTCTATAATCCTTTTCTATTATACTCAAATTGCTTCCTATGTTTTTAGAAAAAGGCAGCTGCAAAGCCTTTGCTGCCTGTGTAGATCATCTGTCAGTTTTGTGATTGTTCTTTGGAGGAGCTTTGTTGGGTTATGCTGCTAGCTCTGCACACTTAAAATTTCATCCAGAAAGACTGCACTAGATTTGTGGGTCTATACTCTAGTCTCTCAGATGCTAAATCCCTTTATCTACAGCCCAAAGAACAGGGATATAAAGGAAACATTGAAGAAAGTTACTGGTAGGGTAGTTATATTTTTTCTGATGTGTCACTTGTTTTATATTTATTTTCTATCATGATTCAAATTGACAGGATTCTTGTGAATATAGAATACTTGACACACCATCAGCTCTACATTCATAATCAAACATCATAAAATCTTAGTTTATTTCAATTTGGTTTTGATAACCAACTTGAGTTTTCCTACCTGAGTTCAGATATTTAATGAGAACTCCTAGTCCTTATAAATATTTTCTTCAGTTTCTAGAATCACAGCATGGAAAAGGAAGTCTAGATTTAGAATTTTCCAATATGTAATGGATGTATTTGTATGATTTTTAACAAATAACAATTATAATTGTCAGGTGCAGGATGATATTCTAATACATTTATATGGTTTGTCATAATCAAATAAAGATATTTGAGAAAAACACCATCTTCATTTTTTAAAAATTTGTTTGTTAGAAATAGCCATAATTCATGTCTTGAAATAAGCAATACAATCATGTCAAACATTACTTTTTTGTGCTATACATTGTTTAAAATTTTCTACCTAACTTCATTCCCAATCACCCTCTCTCCATTTGTATACTAGCTTTTGAGAAATTTGGCTTAGCTACTTGATTGTTATTTTAAATTCTGTTGGCTAGAATTTTATATATTTTGAAGAGTCTCAATTATTCTTTTAGTGATATGGTCCTAAATATTGAAAATGATAAATAGTTATCCAGGAATGGTGGTAAACATCTTTAAAACCAGCACTTGGGAACCAGAGGCAAGTGTATCTCTGAGTTTGAGGCTAACTTGATCTACATGGTGATTTCCAGGATAGTCATGGCAAGTCTGAGAAACTTTGCATCAAAAAAAAAGAAACTTTGTATTAAAGAAAAGAAAAGAAAATGATAGATGATTTATAGGAGATAAAAAAATAGATGATGTGGTCTTAATAGGAAACTAGTTTCCATTTACTTGATTATGATCATGTAAAGTATATCTCATGGAAGGCATACAGCACAGCAAATAAACTTAGCTTTCAGACTAAATCTATTTGGGAGTCAACAGTAAATAATTTGTTTCTAAGGTCATATCAGTGTTTAACGTCACATAATTTGAGCTTCCCATGAATTAAATTGTGAGACAATCTCAGTGACTTGAGTTGATAGAATATGTCAACTCAATTATTGGATGACACATTGTCATCCAATAATTCAAGGAACCCAATGTATAATATTAAAAAATAGCCTTGTCTTTCACTCTCATGACTTCAGTAACATATGAATCCATTGGTTAGAGGTTAACTCATTCTTCCATCTAGGAGGTCTTCTTTGAACTTGAATTCTTTATGTTATTTAGGATTGATCTTTTAAATTCTATTTTCTAGCATTCTTCTATGTAATTCTTATTAGTGAACATTGCCATAGAATAGATATATTTTAATGGAGAGATACTGGCTTGATCTATCATATTGTTTGTGTTTTTTGTGATGAGTGTTGGGCATTTTGAATTCTTTTGTTAGTTTTGTGTCTCTTTTATGTCAAAATATAGGACATGCTGACCAGAATATGCCTAAACTTTGAATTTGGTTGTGGTGGTAGAATGAAATTTGTTGCATATAGGGGCTGGCTGGTATGTATGATGTGGATCTTGGTCTAAGCCTAGAAATTATGGGTAGATATAGGGGTTGTGGAGAATATATGTGTAGCAGAATCAGTGAGCCAGACCCTGGCAAAGGATTCAGAGAGAGAACATTCACTATGTAACTTCCCCCCACACACACACACCAGTGACCGCATGTAGAAATATCCATAACTCAATGTTTGGACTATCAATTGAGAAAGCAAAAATATTGACATATTGCGGAATTCCAATAACCACACTGAATCCAAAAGCACTCTCAGTCTTTCAATGCCATGTACAAACTAACTTGAATATTTGAGTTTTAACATTAAAGATTTTCCCCTATACATCTTCTGATGATGATTACAAAGCAATAATGATCAATTTCTACATATATATCTTTAATATTCTCAATTATACATTTAGAAAATATATTGGTATATGGTATGAACACCTATATATATTTTTTTCTCCATGAGCAATTGCTTTATTTTTTTCCCACAGTAACAAACATGTTTTTTCCATCCTCCATTTACCCCCAGCAAAAACAAGTATGTCAAATGTGTTTTCCCAATTTTAACATCAAAACATCTTTAAACCCAAAACAACAGTTATCATTTTGCTGGCTTGGCCAAATATCGAGTTGGGTACATCCTATCTTTACAAAACTAAAAGGTAATTGACATAGGCACACATTTTCAAAAACAACAATATCATTCAAAACATATTTACAGAAATAGGGGTGATCTGCCTCCAATCCTGTCAGCTCTGAATCAGAACAGCTCCCAGGCTCTTTCAGACAGCTGGCTTCCCCAGACAAGAAACCTGAGAAGCATCAGCTCCCAAAGAATTTTAGGGGAAAATATTGGAGAAAAATTGGGTTTCCAGGAATGATCACATCTGTTCCATGCAAGATTGACAAAATGACACTAAATCCACCAAGAGAATCATCAATATCATGAGAGAGAAGAGGTCCCAGCAGTATCCTGCAGTATCCTGAAGTCCACTGGTCCTTGTCGAGTAAGACTGTCCCTGTGGGCTTTTACCTCATCTGGACCTGTTGGACAAGCACTCATATACTGGTCCAAAACTAGACCGCAGGGCTCCCAACAGAGAATCATTGGTCTGAGAGCATATAATCAACCCAATATGGCAGGAATTTAACAAAGTTGGTCATATTGCTCCCACAGTCAAGAAGCAAGGGTAGATGAATGCTAACACCTAGCTGCTTTCTCCTTTTTTCCTTTTTATTTATCCTTGGACCTTAGGCCATAGGATGGTGCCACCCAATTTCAGAGCTGGTCTCAGTTCAACTCCTCTGGAAATGACCTTACAGATATGCCCCAAACTGTATCTCATAGGTGATTCCAAACTTGGTTAACTTGACAATGAAAATGAACCCTCACAGCCCCTATTATCCAACATGACAGATTTCTACTCAACTGCCACTTGTATGTTCAAGAGATACTTTTGAGTCATATTACATTTGCCCTCATCGTTACTCCTTCCACATTAAAAGCCTTTCTTCTGAGTTCAGTGCCACCCTTTTTTTCTCCTACTGTCTTCTGGCCACAGCTGGGTTTCTTTTTTCTTTTTTTTTTTTTTTTTTGAAAAAGAAAATATAACTTAAGATATTTGAAAAAAACAAGGTGAATACAGGTTCAAAAATAATTAAGATCCATTTTCCTAAGGCTACCTAGAATTAGGCTTTAAAGAATTCTACCATTTCAAGTTTACCACTAGTTACTAGATACCAATTTACAAACAAGATATTCACTTTTTTTGTTCCTTTATCAAGAGAAAAATCTACCTTCAGATTATGAGTGTGGTGATGGGGAGGGACTAGAAAACAAGATTCAAACAATCCCATGTAAATATCATATTTTTCAAATGGAAGAACTCCAAACTGCACTAGAAGTTCCATTCACTAAGACACTTTCCATTGAAATGATTTAAGTACAACTACATGGCACCAAGGTTTAGGCCTAATATAGGCCTGACAACCAAGTCCTTGTTTTCTGGAAGAAAGGCCTCAAAAGTCCCACTCAATTCCACATAACAATGCTTCAAAGATCAATTAGGTTTTCATTTCCTTAATATTTTTGTTTTTGACTTCTAATCCTAAAGACTAGATTAAAACTTAGCTCAATTCCCAGAAGACATTGCTTCCCTTTGCTCTATGAAAGAGTCCACCAAGACCTCTTCCTCAAAACCATCTAGCCCCCAGCCTCCAGCCTGTGCTTGTGATACATCTTTCTCAACATCCTGAAAAGGTAATGTAGGTAAAATATGCTCATAAACATTAAAACTAATTGTTAGAAAGACATAACTAGCTTTATAATTAAGTTTTAAAACAAATACTTGCAGCTTGATCTGCACTGACAATGATTGTCGGAGCCTAGAATTCAACATTTACAAATTCTCATTCACACACACAAAACACACTATTATCACACAACTTGTGTCTTGAGAGAATCTTCTGCTTTTTAAATCTTTGGCCTCCCAGTCAATCCCAAGTTCAACCAACTTTAACTAAAACTTCACTCAGAATTTCACCAAGATTTTCACCCACACATTAATGCTTGTCGTATCTTTCATCAACTGTCAAAATCTGAAGCCTGTAAACTATGTGCAACATCTTAAGCCAGTAAAGCACCAAAATTAAAAAAAATTAAAAAACCCACCAAAAATCACTTTTCATAATGATTAACATAGAAGCACAAAATATCGACCATAAGTCAGGAAGCAATTACCTGGACAGATACAATGTCCACTGTTGAAAGAAGTTTTCTTCATTTTAAATGTCTTTTCTCATCTCTAAAGAAACCTTAAAGTGCTAACTTTATTTATATAAAGCAAGCAAATTCTTCAAGTAATTTGCTATGCCAATTTTTATCAGCCTAAACAAGGAACTAAAAATTGTCACTGGTTCCTCGTTCACAGGCTCATCTGACGGATGGGCTTCAGCATCCACCTTTCTTTTGTTCTTCTTGGCTTTACTGACTTTTTCTTTATTATTTCCTGTATGTACATCTATGTGTTTCGTCTCTGCTGCCTTAGTCTCCATCTCGGATTTCCAAGTTCTGGTAGTTACCTGGACCACTGAGTCATTGCCACAAGACTTCTTCTCTTTTGAAACATCCTTTTTCTCTAGATATTAGGATAGCTACACCAGCTTGTTTCTTAGGTCCATTTGCTTGGAAAGCCTTTTCCCAGCCCTTTACTCGGAGGTAGTGTCTGTCTTTGAAGTTAAGGTGTGTTTCTTGTATGCAACAGATGGATGGGTCCTGTTTTCTTATCCATTCTGTTAGCCTGCGTCTTTTTATAGGTGAGTTGAGACCATTGATATTGATGAATATTAATGACCAGTGATTGTTAATTCCTGTTATTTTCTGTGGTTGTGTTGTGTTGTCCTTCTTTGGTGTATATTGGTGTGGGATTTTCTATTGCCTGAGTTTTCATGGATGTGTTTAGCTTCTTTGGGTTGAATTTTCCCTTCTAGTGCTTTCTGTAGGACTGGGTTTGTGGACAGGTATTGATTAAATCTGGTTTTATCCTGGAATATTTTGTTTACTCCGCCTATGGTGATTGAGAGTTTTGCTGGGTATTATAGTCTGGGTTGGCATCCGTGGTCTCTTATGAACACCTATATTTTATGTAACCTCTTTTTACTCCACTTTCGAAGTTAGAAGTCATTTCCAATTTTGATGTTGTAGAATAAATATTACCAGTGTACATATAAATGGAATGGTTCGGACTCTTCAGGACAAGTGAAGTCTAAAGGAAAATATTGGCAGCATAGGTCAATAAACTTGCAGTCAGAGTTGAAAGGACTAAAAATATAATATCAAAGTCTGAGGATTGGGATTACTCTAGATCTATGTTACTCTTTAATATTTATATGAAGACCAGACTGTCTCCCATGAGCATAAATAATTACACAGGAGGGCACTTCAGCTGGATAAGTCTCTTAGACTCCCACACTCACTCCCATACCAATCTGTAGTGGTAATTCCAAACTTTATGAGTGAGTCTGCACCTGACTCATTGTCTAACACAACTTTCTACATGAATCCACAGCCAAGAGTGAAATGTGCAATCTTTTGGTTACCAGAGGATTGAAATCAATCCATTCTGCCCTGTAAAAATTAACATGACAAACTCTTCATAACCAAGGAGCACAGGAAAAGCAAGAGCCATCTCCCTAAGATGGCAGCTAATTTCCCACAAAAGATATTTAAAGGAGAGCTGGCAGGAAAGCAAGAGATGTATATTAAAAAAGAACCATTAGGGAAGGGGAAAGACCAAAGCACTCTATAAAATATTCCACCCAAAGTGCCTTCAGTGGTTCCTCCCATCCCCAAAGGAAAGGCACACCCATCTCTCACAACTGCTCAGTTTTTTTGTCCTTCTCACATAAAACTTCAACAATCTCCTAGATGAAAACCAACATACTTGTTACAATTTGGAGGAACTCTCCTGGGATTCTAGAAGACTCTTATTTCAAGATTATTGTGTCTGAATGAAAGTTGCAAAGAAAGAATCAAAAATGACCATGATTATATGGTACTTTGAGGACTTCTTCCATGTGAGCTTTTCCACCTGAGACCATGATTACCATTGTTGAAATCCCCACTTAGCTCCCATTACCACTGGGCATAAGTAGAATAGGGAATCAGGCTCCAACCAAACTGTGTACTTTGATCTCATAGGAGTGAACAGAGATTTCTCACTCAAACTTGGTCAATGATGAATGAGGACAAGGAATTTGACTGACAATCCTAAGCCAAGAGACACTGAGTGTAGACTCCAAGGAAATGATTATTATCTTGTAGGGGGAGAATGGGAGAAGGCAGACTTGCCATAATAGTCTATCCTCTCTGTCTCCGTATTCACCAGCTATAAAACCTGGGAAAGGTCTATGATAAAGATCACATTTATGCTGGTCTTTATGCTCTACCTATTTGGACAGAGGATTATCTACATAGATACACACTCAATATTTCAAATACCCTGTGAATATTTGAATGTTAGTAATGTTAGAGGTACAATTGTGTAGTAGACAGAGACCTATTGATTGAGGATTTTATATTTTCTACTTTGATTCTACACAGCCCCAGATTAAAAGATGAAATCATTTTAAAAAATTCAGAATTCAAGTATAAAAGTAAATAAATAAGGCATTACGATGATTCCAGAAGTTTGTGCCTTCATGAGAAAGAATATCATTGAAAGTAGAGATTTATTTTTTTTGCAAATGTTTATCTTCTCACTTTTTCCATACAACTGTATGATGATCAGTCACTAAGCTTTTGTATATATTATTAAGCTCAACATTGAAACAGTCAAGTGTTTTAAAGATTCGACACTCCTTCCAGAGGTAAGATATTTGAAAGAAGAGACTGGAACCCCAACACAGTCTGATCTTTCAGTCTAGTGCTCAAAGTCATATTTAACAGCAAGAATTTGCCTTTAATATTTCTATGATTATCTTTAGAAAATTCTTTGTACAGTTTTCCATTCCCTGTACCCCTCCCAGCCCAGAATTTCAAGACAAAGTTTCTCTTTTTAGCTCTGGTTGTCCTGGAACTTATTCTGTGGACCAGATTGTCCTCAGACCCACAGAGATCCACCTGCCCCTGCCTTCTGTGTGCTGGAATTAAAAGCATGCATCACCACCACCTGGAATCGTTCTCTGAATTTCAAGGCAAACTGTCTGATTATCTATAATGACATTTTTATCTAACAATAGCACCACTCATTCTACTACTAATAAAACCAGGGGTAGCTACATAAATTTTAGTATATTATCTTCTGATTAACAATAGGAAACTGGGTAATATATAAGAGAAAATGTTTATATTATTTGATGGAAGATCAATGATAGAATAAACCAATCTTAAAGACAGTAACATCTCAGGACAGACTCAGGATCACAGGACAGAGGTGGTGCAAAGGGATTTTGCCCAACAAATTCTACCAACCAATCACACTCACAAATCATTAAACTGTTTTAGATCATTTTGATACTATCCTCAATTTGAAATTGTATGTCCTACAAAGTATATTTTTAACTAACTAAATCATTTCTTTTATTTAGAAAGTTTGAGAGCCTGGAGAGATGGTGCAGGGATTAGGAATGTTGCCTGTTCCTCCAGACATTCTGAGTTCAATTCCCAGACACACATGGTGGTTCACAACCATCTATAATGAGATCTGGTGCCCTTTTCTGGCATGCAGGCATTCCTGCATGCAGAACACTGCGTGATAAAAAAAAATCTTTTTTAAAAAAAAAAAAAAACGAAAATTTGAGGTTTATGTATTTATTTTTTAAATTATTTGATTTTTTAAATTTAAAATAGATTCTTGTCTCATATAATACATTCTGACTGTAGTTTTCCCTCCATCGACTCTTCCCAGCTCTCCCCACCTCCCCTCTCGACCAGGTCCATTCCTCTTCCATCTCCTGTTCAAAAAAGAGAAAGAACAGGCATCTAAGAGATAACAACCAACACAACAAAACAAGATACAAAAAGAGAAGGTAACAGCTCTCATAGCAAGGCTAGATAAGGTAACTAAATAGGAGGAAATGAGTCCTAAGGGTAGGGAAAAGTGTCAGATATACACTCACTCTCACTGTTAGGAATACCATAAAACAGCAAGCTATCAGACATAACATATAAGCAGAGGAGATGGTTTAGATCACTACAGGCCCTGTGCTTGACCATTAAGTTTCTGTGAACCCATATGAGCCCTCCTAAGTAGATTTGTGTATGCAATGTTCTCCTGGTGTCCTTCATCCCCTCTGAATCCTACAATCCTTTCTTGATCTCTTTCATGGGTCCTGTGAGCTCCAATGTGAAAGACCAAATGAAGACTTCAAATTTAGACTTTCTCTCTGCATTGTTTAGCTGTGGGTTCTGTATCTGTTACCATTTGCTGTTGGAGGAAGCCTCTCTGATGAAGGCTAAACAAGGTACCAATCTATGATTACAATAGAATATCAACAGGAATCATTTCATTGATTTGTTTTTGGCCAGTCATGTTTAGTTCTGCCTTAGGGCTCTGGGCTATCTAGTCTCCAGTTCCTGTCCATCTAGGCAGTATTGGGCATAGATTACCTCTCTTGGAGTAGGCCTCAAGTTAAACCAAACCTCTGTTGACAACTCCTTCCAATTCTGCACCACCATTGCCCCAGTATGTCTTGCATGCAGGATAGATTTTAGGTTGAGTGTTTTGTGGCTGGGATGGTGTTCAGTTTTATGTTTCACCACAAGATTAGAACAAAGTGTGAAGGCTCTATTCAGGCAGCAGCTCAACCTCTCTTAATTTTATGAGCTGTGTGGATGCTGTTCTCTGACCTAGGGCCCCAATCTGTTTTCAGAGAATGACCTTCTGCCCTAGAATCACCCGGTATTGTTCAGATATTTCAGTGGGATGCCTCAGCTTAAAACTCAATGAAATGTGATCTAGTCCTGCCACTGGAAGCCTTGCCGGGCTATAAAATATGGCCAGATCTGATTCTGTATCCTCCATTACCAGGAGTCCTCACTAGGGTCACCCACATATTTTCCAGGAAGTTTCCACTGCACTATATTTCCATACTGCCTCCCAGTCCAGCTGTGTCTCCCCCACTCTCTCTCTAACTTTCCCCACCCACCTGATCCCTCTCATTCCTGTCCCCACCACTCCCCTAACAACAAAATCTATTCTATTTTTCTTCCCAGGGTGATCCATGCTCAATCCCCCCCACCCCACTCCCCAGAGCCTCTCTCTTTACTTAATCATTCTGCGTCTGTGGATTGTACCTTTGTTACCATTTACTAAACAGCTAATATCCTCTTATAAGTGAATACATATCATATTTGTCTTTTTGGGTCTGGGTTACCTTATTCATGATAATTTTTTTTCTAGTTTCATCCATTTACATGTAAATTTCTTGAAGTCATTTTTTAAATAGGAATTTTTAAAATTCATTTTATATACCAACCACAGATCCCACTCTCATCCCTCCTCTCATTCCCCCCCAGGCCTTCCTCCCCTGACCCACCCCCATTCCCTCCCCAAAAGAGTAAGCCCTCCCACGGTGAGTCAGTCACATGAAGTCATTTTTTTTAAACAGCTGAGTTCATTGTGTAAATGTACCATATTTCCTCTACCCATTCTTCAATTGTGTGACATTAAAGCTGTTTCCAGTTTTGTGTTATTATGAATAAAGCTGTTATGAACATAACTGAGAAACTTTCCTTATGGTAGGACTGAGTATCCTTTGGGTATATGCTCAAGAGTGATGTAACTGGGTCTTGAGGTAGATTGATTCTCAATTTTCCAAGGAACTGTCATATTGATTTCCATAGTGACTGTACAACTTTCCACTCTCACCAGTAATTGAGGAGTGTTCTTCTTGCTCTACATCTGCTCCTGCTCGATGTCTTCTCAAGTGTAACCTGTCATTTATGTTTTTGATCTTAGCTATTTTGACAGGTATAAGAAGGAATCTGAAACATTTTGATATGCATTTCCCTGATGGTGAGTTAATATGTGATTTAAGCTGTAGTAGTAGTGTTTCTTTTACAAACATGTGTGCCCTTGTGTTTGGGACATATACATGAAGAACTGCAATGTCCTTTTGGTGAATTTTCCTTTGATATGGATGTTGTGTCCTTCCCTATCTCTTTTTATTAGTTTTGGCTCAAAGTCTATTTTGTTGGATATTAGGTAGCTACACCAGCCTACTTCTTGGATCCATTTGTTTGGAAAAGGCTTTTTCCAGCTCTTTACTCTGAAGTAATGGTTATCTTTGATGTTGAGGTACGTTTCCTGTATGCAGCAGAAGAATAGACCTTATTTTCATATCCATTTTGTTAGTCTATTTTAATTGAAAGTTTTGCTGGGTATAGTAGTCTGGTCTGGCATTTGTGGTCTCTTAGTGTCTTCATTATGTCTGTCCAGGACCTTCTGGCTTTCACAGTCTCCGTGAGAATTTGGTCTTATTCTGATGGGTCTGCCTTTATAAGTAACTTGGCATTTTTCCTTTGCAGTTCTTAATATTCTTTCTTTATTCTCTATGTTTAGTGGTTTGATTATTATGTGGCAAAGGAACTTTTCTTGGGGGTACAATCTAATTGGTGTTGTGTAAGTTCCTTGTATCTTCATCAGCATTTCCTTCTTTAGTTGGGAGAGTTTTCTTCTATGAATTTGTTGAATATATTTTCTGTGCCTTTGAGATGGCATTCTTTTCTTTCTTCTATCCCTATTATTCTTAGGTTTGGTCTTTTCATGTCCCAGATTTTCTGGACATTTTGTGTTATGACTTTTTGGCTTTACTATTTGTTCTATTGTGTCATCCATGCCAGAGATTCCTCTGTTCCATCTCTTGTATTCTGTTGGTTATGCTTACATCTGTAGTTACTATTCATTTACTCAGATTTTCTATTTCCTGCATTTAAGCTATCTCTTTGGAGAGATAAGAAAGCCCATGAACAGAATTGTCAAATGCTGGCACATGCTATCTGAATGGCTGCCTGAAGGCTTCAAGGTCCCTGTTTTAATTTTGTGGGAGAAAAAGCCACATAGGCTTGTGTATGCCCTGCCCTATGCAGGCCATCATTTGTGCCTTGTCTGAAGTACCACTGAAAGGGACACTGGTCAGCTTACTGCCCCTGTGTACCTTGTGGCATGGGGACATCAAACAAAGACCTCCAGCAGACCTCCCAGGCTTGGCTATGGGCTCATAGGGAACCTGGGATAGCCATTGCAGCATGGGGTTATCCATTTCCTTCCTTTTGAACATCAAGCCACTTACTTAGTCCTGAGGTAGTTTTGAGATCCCACCTCTCCTTGTTTCCCTATTGTCAGGGTAGCGGGGGGACAGCCTTACCCCCCTCACCAGACCCAATCACTTGACTGTACTTTCAGAGGTACCTAATGGGAAGATATTTTCTAGATAAGGTAGGAGCTTTCATTTCATTTGCTCCACCCATTTGCTTCACTCCAGACCCATCAACAGTGCCTCTTCTCTTCCTCATGCACAGTGACACAGACAGGGCCCTGCTCTCTTTCAAGAGCCAGAGAACACCAGGATCTACTGCCTTGTTACCAATTCCAGAAAAATGAGGTCTCACTTCACAAGCTCTTCCTTCCTGGTTCCCTTCTCTAATTAACTACTCAGCTAATTGTTACAGGACCACCAGCTGTAGGCCAAGAACCATCAAGTATAAACCCAGGCAATAAGGAACAGTAACAATCCAAAGGTATTTACACCCCCAGACCCAAAAGGGTCTGGGCACTGAAAAAAAACAGACTTTAATATAACAATCTATTACTGTTAGCCCTCAGCAATTGATCACCTCTGTCTCCTGAATGCTAAACTACTAAAGGACACAGGTGCCTTAAAATAATCTGTCTCAGATAATGCTTATCTCAGGTAAAAATTAAAAGCATGTTCCAAATATCTCCCTCTTCCCTCCACTAACATTAACCAATATAGCAGAGAACTAAAACATTCCAATAGCATGGTCACCAGCTCAAGATTTTAAATTTCCCATGACTGCTTCTTAATATGTTTAAAAATTCTCCTGAGCTCCATAGAATCCACCTGGACAGCTCAGCAAGCTCCAGAACTAGCTTGAATCTACCTGGACAGCACCTTGTCAGACAGCTCTAGAGCAGCAGATGACAATCCATCATCCCAGAACATCTGGCCACCTCAGAAGCCCCTTTCCCTACCTCAACAAGAGTCAACTGACACGTACCACGTCAGCTGGAAATGGCTTTGAGACAGCACAGCACCACTATTCCTGTTCACCTGCCTTTTTAAATAATAAGTGAAGAGTCTGGAATGTTGGAATTCCTGGCCACTTCCCCAGCTACATGATTACATATGTGCAGTTCAGCAGCCAAGCCAGGGGCCTTATATCCTATGTAATGTGTGCACTGCATGATCATGTAATTTGCACACAGTGTGACCACACAATCTATGTGCATGTGTGGCATAGCTCTGTAAGCCCATATGTACATGTACAGGGGAATCATAAGAAGTGCGACACAAACTCCTCCCTTGCTTTCTGCTCCTGCCACAGCCTTCTCTATCATCATGTGTCTTTCACAGGCCTGGTCATGTTCTCTTCTGTCCCTCTCTTTTCCTAATAAAACTCTTATAGTGGGTTTTGTCATGCCTCATGGCCTTTCTCACAGGGTAACAGTGCTGCTTAAAGAATAACATTGCACCACATTAAAACCCACAAAAATGCTGTATCCAGTTTGAATGTGTTAAGCTATATGTAATCAATCAAAGTATTCTGGTTTGGTTTTCACTTCTATAAAGTTTTGTAAGGACTATATCTACTTATGTAATGGCTCATGTCTGCTTTTTAGACTTTTAATTAGATGAGATACCATGATATTTGTATTCCCTTCATTTTCAAATGTTCATAACAGATCACAACCTACCATATTATAAATAGGTGTGGTTGTTTAATTAGGTATATGCAAAATAAGTTTATTTACAGTACATTGTGCTTAAAACCATAGTTATTTCAGGAGTAGCTCAGGTTACTGCTTGTTACCAACACATCTAATCTTTCTTGTATACCTTCCTCTGTGGAAAATATGACTTGTATTCCTTGTTTCAGGAAATTTCATCAGGAAAGAAAGCATTCTGCTGTTTTTACTACATTATCTCCCTTCCTAAAGAATGAGGTTTCCCATGAGACAGCAAAGTATGTGCCTTTAGGAAGAACTTCTTGAGATTGGCTATACTATTCTCCAAACACTAGAATATTGAAGAGACCAAGAGAGAAAAATAGAGCTTAATATCTGGATATTAGTTAGAATAACATGAGATACAATACATTATGTCATGTATACTAATTAAAAAATTCACACATAAGGAACAATTCTAGCTAATCCTTGCTTAATTTGAAAATTTAATGTATACTCAGTAATGCTATTACCTGAAATAAAATACTTTTAGTACATCATTTAATATTGTACTAGAATGATTGGCTATAGATTTTTTTCTCTAGAAAACTGCACTTGAAAATACTAATGCAAGATTTATTTACATTAGGGAATTTAGAACATTGTTTTGCCGGTGGTGTTGGCACACGTCTTTAATCCCAGCACTTGGGAGACAGAGGCAGGCAGATCTCTGTGAGTTTAAGGCCAACCTGGTCTCAGTACTTCGCATTTCATATGACTTAGTTAGGGTTCCTATTGCTGCAATGAAACACCATGACAAAACCAACAAGGGTAGGAAAGAGTTTATATCAGCTCACACTTCCATAACACTGTTAATCACTGAAGGAAGTCAGGGCAGGATCCCAACATTGCAGGAACCAGGAGGCAGGAGCTAATGCAGCAGTCATGGAGGGAAGCTGCTTATTGGCTTGCTCCTCATGGTTTGCTCAAATTGCTTTCTTACACAACACATTATCTCCTTCAGCTCAGGGATGGCACCACTCATAATGGCCTGCATGCTCCCACATCAACCAGTAATTAAGAAAACACCTTACAGGCCTGCCTATAGCTTGATCTTATGGAGGAATTTTCTTAATTGAGATTCCCTCCTCTCAGATGATTTTAGTTTCTGTCAGGTTGACATAAAATTATCCAGCCCAACTGAGCCCTTGTCAACTTGACACAAAAACACATCACTTTTCAGCCACTTATTTTATTTTCTCATTCATCCCCAAGGTCTCACAATTTAATATATATCCATATAAAACTTTAAAAGTGCCACAGTGTTTATGTATTCAAACATATTAAAACTTCAGTCTCTTTAAAATAGCTAGTCTCTTTAAAAATCAAAATCTCTTTCAAAAGTTCAGTCTTTTTTATTGTATATTTATTGTTTCCTTATAAAAATATTAGGTGTTCATAGGTATGTGGATTTATGTCTGGGTCTGATTTGGTTCCAGTGATCAACCAGTCTGTTTTTGTAAATACCATTTTTTAAAAATTTAATTTATTACTATTGCCCTGTAGCACAGCTTGAATTTAGGGATCTCTATACTTCCAAATGATCTTTTATTGTACTGGATGGTTTAAGCTATCTTGGGGCTTACTTTTTTCAATATATACTTGAGTATTGTTCTTTCAAGTTCTGTAAAGAATTGCGTTGGAGTTTTTATGGGGCTTGCACTGAACCTGTAGATTTATTTTTGATAAAATGGCCATTTTTACTAGGCTAATCATACCAATCCATGAGCATGGGAAATCTTTCCAATTTTTAACATCTTCTTCAAGTTCTTTCTTCAAAGACTAGAAGTTCTCACATTACAAGTCTTTTACTTGACTAGTTAGTTACACAAAAATATTTTATGTTATTTGTGGCTATTGTGAAGGGTGTTGTTTCCATAACTCATTTCTCAGTCTATTTATCATTTGTATATAGGAGGGCTACTGCCTTTTTGGTTGATTTTTTTTTAATCTAGTCATTGATGAAGGTGTTTATCAGCTATAGGAATTCCCTGGTAGCGTTTTTGGGGTCACTTATGTATAAGTATCATATCATCTGCATATAGCATTATTTTGACTTCCTCCTTTCTAATTCTTATTATCTTGATCTCCTTTTCTTGTCTTATTGCTCTAGCTAAAACTTCAAGTACTATATGGAATAGATATGGAGAGAGTGGACAGCCTTGTCTTGTTCTTAATTTTAGTGAAATTGCTTTAATTTTCTCTCCAATTAATTTGATGTTGGCTATTGACTCACTGTATATTGCCCTTATTATGTTTAGGTATGTTCTTTGGATCCCTGATCTCTCAAAGACTTTTGTAATGAAAGGCGGTAATATTTTGTCAAAGGCTTTTTGAAATGATCATGTGTTTTTTCTATCATTTTGTTTATGTGGTATATTATATTGACAGTTTTTCATATATTAGACCATCCCTGAATCTGAAATAAAACCTACTTGATCATGTTGAGTGATATTTTTGATGTGTTTTTGGACTCAGCTCATGAGCATTTCATTGGGTATTTTTGCACTGATGTTCATGAGGGAAATTGATCTGTAATTCTCTTTACTTAGTCTTTGTGTGGTCTGGGTATCTGAGTAACTATGGCCTCATAAAATGAATTTGGCAATTTTTCTTATGTTGATATTTTTTGGAGTAATAGTTTTAGCTCTTTTTGGTAAATGGTGATGGTCTAACTGGATATAGAAGAATGCAACTAGATTTGATGTGGGATGTCTTTTTTTATACTGTGAATGTGTTCCTCCCATTGGTTAATAAATAAAGCTGCTTTGGCCTATGATAAGGCAGGATAAATGTCAGGTGGGAAATCTAAGCAGAGATATAGGTCAAAGGGCAGAGTAAGGGCAGATGCCATCCAGCTGCCCCAGGAGCAACATGCCAATAGACCAGTAATGCCATGGCCATGTGGCAATGATTAGATTAATAGAAATGGGTCAATTTAAATGTAAGAGCTACCAGTAATAAGCCTGATTAAAAGGTCAAGCATTTATAAGTAATATAAGCCCCCCGGTGATTATTTTATAACTGGCTTTGAGACCTGGCCAGGGCACAGAAAAGCCTCCAGATATATATGGTGCCCAATGTTTGGCAACTTCATCCACATAAAACCTGAAAGAGCTTTAAAAAAGGTTCTAAAACAGAGCCAAGAGCAGCTTCTTAGTTTATGTCCTTAATGTGGGCTGCCGTACAGAGACTCATCCCCATGGCCTCAACATGCATACTTGAGCATAGCACAGAGGATTCCCTCCACAGTACACAGGGTCATCTCTGAGTTGCATGCTGGAGATGCTGCACTCATGCTTTTACTCATACAGACAAAAAATATTTATGGGCTGGCTTCATGCTACCTAGCAGCATGGACCCCAGAGTTGAGGTGGTAAGTGTGGCTCTCCTGGTTACCTCTATCATGTTAGGAAGCTGAATGGAGTGGAAGTAGCAACCAAAGCTACCACTTTGGTCATAGCCATGCCCACTTAGCAGTTTAAAGCAGTGTTCAGGAAATGATTACAGATACACAATAAAGACAAACTCAGACAAAAAGAAACCTCTAAATGGGTCACAGTGCATTTAAAAAATGTATGTAGGTTTGGGAGAGAGAGGAGAAAGAGTGCAGACAGGTATAGAAAGAAATAAATAGTTTTAAAAAATAAAGTCTTTAAAGAGACAGTAAAAGTAATATAAAAGAAATAAGCCACATTATGATGGAAAATACAGAGAGTCTGAATACTGTATGTTATTGTGTTGTCTTTAGCCTCCCAAAATACTATAGCCAAACTTAACAATTATCTTAAGTTTCCTCAGGGTCCCAAAAAGATTACTAGTACCCCCAATCAACAGGAAATAGTCTAGAGGACTGTTGCTGGAGGGCTTCTCTCCAGGTTCCCCAAGCCCCGCAGTCCCACAATCCACTTATAAAATAATCACTCAGACGCTTATATCACTTATAAACTGTATGGCCGTGGCAGGCTTCTTGCTAACTGTTCTTTTATCTTATATTAACCCATTTTTATAAATCTATACCTTGCCACGTGGCTGGTGGCTTACCGGCATCTCTACATGCTCTTCTCCTGGCGGTGGCTGCAGTCTCTCTCCCCCAGCCTTCCGCTTCCCAGAATTCTCCTCTCTCCTTGTCCCACCTACCTCCTGCCTGGTCATTGGCCATCAGTGTTTTATTTATATAGAACAATATCCACAGCACTTCCCCTTTTTTCTTTTTTTTTTAAAAAGGAAGGTTTTAACTTTAACATGGTAAAATTACATATAACAAAACAATTACCGAGCAAGAATTATAGTTACAATATTAAAGAAGATGTCCTATCTATCTTATATTTGTGAGTTTAAGGTTTTATATCCAACTTATCTTTTATTATAACTGAGGAAATTACAACTATCTAGTTTTCAACCACATCAAAGACCTGAGAAGGAACATAATGGTACCTGAGAAATGGTAGACGGATGCAAGCAACTTCGGGAATCTTGCAAGAGTAGACCAAGACAGCTGGCAGCCTGGACAGTCACCTGATGTTTCTCAGCATTGTTGGTGCATTCAAATTGGCTACAGGCCTAGAGTATCTGACAGACCATTTTGAGAAGCAGGAATTCTGAGAGACCATCTTACCCTGTCTTGGCAGAGTACAGTGGTCGCTTTCCTTGTGTCCCGCTTGTCCAGAAAGGAGAGCATTGCATTTGTACTGTCAGCCATCAAGGCAAGGGCAGTTCTTTGCCCAGTAGGTCATTTTGTGCCAAAAAGACAAACTTCCAAATGGAAATGTCTTAGAAGCCCAACATTCTCTCGGGATCAATTGGTGCAGCCAGGAGCAATTGTGTCTCACGTCAACAGAATTCTAAGTTATTTAAATGCCATATTCTCTAGGTCTATGAAGTGTTTGAAGATTACCTATCTATCTGAAATATATCTATGTATACCTAGAAGACTTAACTAACATGGCTACAAATATGATTATCATAGATGACTGATTATTAATCTATTTTTAATCATCCATTACAATTTTAAATGAGTTAAACATAATACCTCAAACAAGAATAGAAATATATATATACAGTATAACAAAATTAACTTCAAGTTTGTATTAATAAACTAAAATTTTTACCAATGTAAAACATTTTAAACATAAACTAAAATCTATACCAATGTAAAACATTTTAAACAAGTTGTTCTTTAAAAGTAGGTTCATTAATCTACCCTTTTATCTTATCATCTCCATATCCTCCTATATATCTATATTATATCCCCTTTTTTTTTTAGAAAGAGATCACATTTATAATCAACCTGTTTTAAATAAAAATATTGGTTTCTCTCTGTCCCACACCAGAGGGCTCTTCTGATTTGGGACACAAGAATCTCTTAACCATTTTTTTTTAAAGCAATATGTCTGGGTTTAGAGGGGGAGTGAGCCAATTCCACCTCTAAAGCCAGCTTGGTATATTTGGGAATTTGGGCGTAGCATGTCTTACTACTTCCTGCTGGAGGGGGGCGCTGTATCTTATGGGGATGTAAAGAAAATTTTAGACCTATGGGGTAGTCCGTGAGGCTGTATTGTTTGAACCAGTTGCCTTGAAACCGCTCTGGATGTTGGATCATCTGGGCCATGGTGTCATCGGAGACCTTTCAGGGGGTCTTGGCTGGTGAAACCTGATGTATCTTAATCTGGAACAAATCCATAGCCTCTGGCTTTCTGTGGAAACAAAAGCAGAACCTCTTTTCCAAAGCAACATATCCTTAAATCCAAATTTTGAAGTCAAGTTACCTTTAAAATATACATATTGGTTTAATTCAACATCTTTTTTGATCAAATGTTTTTTTGCAGTTAAAAATACCAAAGACAACACAGTCCAGATTGTCTGTGTAATATTCATCTTTACGTGTCTTTGTACATTAATTTTTTGTCTCTTTCAAGCCTACGTATATTTTACACACATTGTAAACGATGTTATCTGAATCAGTCTTTTTGTGAGCCTATTGCTTTAAACTGTACCATTCTAAGACTGAAACAGCGCTGCGGCTGCTGGCTCCGCCCACTTCAGCTTCCCAACATGGCAGTGGTACATTTTCCGCCAGCTCTGGGAGTCATCAAGTCTCAGAAATAGTGGGTCTAAGCTTTTATCAAAGCAGCGTGTAGCCCAGAAACCTCTTTTTTTTTTTTTTTAATACTAGTAAAGACTAAATCTACCACACAGCTTAATGTGCCGCTGGCAGACGCCTCATTTCCGCCATACTGCCGGTCAAACACACACGCCAGGAACCCGCCAGTGTTCAAACCTGCGTTTTGCGGCGTCTAGCTGCCGTATGAGACAAGAAGCAGGAACCTGGTTTTGGCTCTGTTTAGAATTGGTTATTAAATATTCTCAGGTTTAAGGTGGAAATTCGAGCCGTTGGGCGCCATTTGTTGCTGGAGGGCTTCTCTCCAGGTTCCCCAAGCCCCGCAGTCCCACAATCCACTTATAAAATAATCACTCAGACGCTTATATCACTTATAAACTGTATGGCCGTGGCAGGCTTCTTGCTAACTGTTCTTTTATCTTATATTAACCCATTTTTATAAATCTATACCTTGCCACGTGGCTGGTGGCTTACCGGCATCTCTACATGCTCTTCTCCTGGCGGTGGCTGCAGTCTCTCTCCCCCAGCCTTCCGCTTCCCAGAATTCTCCTCTCTCCTTGTCCCACCTACCTCCTGCCTGGTCATTGGTCATCAGTGTTTTATTTATATAGAACAATATCCACAGCAGAGGACTATGCCCACATTCCCCAAGAATAGATTATGAATGTTTGTCTTTTGTTTAGGGGGTTGATTATAAATTGTTATTGGTCTTAGTTAATATCTTTCTAAAGAAAAAAGGGGATATGATATAGTCGTGATTAAAAAGAGGGTAGATTATTGAATTTACTTTAATCTAAAAGACAACTGTTAATCTTACACATTTTACACTAGTATGGATTTTGGTTTATTGATACAAATTTAATTTTGTTATAATGTAATTTGTTTCTACTCTTGTTTAGGATATTGTGCTTATGCAGCTCATTAAAATGTAATATATATATATATATACATATATATATACAAGAAATACATATTAATAGTCATCTATAATAGCAAACTTATAGTCATGTTAGTTAGGTTTTCAATGTCATACAGAGATATATTTCACACAGACAGGCAATCTTGAAACACTTCAAAGACCTATAGAATATGGCATTTAAAATAGATTTCTTAACGGTGAGACATGTTTGCTCTTGGCAGCTCCAATTAGTTCAAAGAGAACAATGAACATTGAAGAAACTCCATATGGAGTTTGTTTTCTTTATCACAAAAGTTAGCCACTGGGCAAGAAACTGACCTTGCCTCAACTGCTGAAAGTATGCTATCCAAATTGGATAAGCAGGATAGGAAAGAAAGTGACTGCAGAATTTTGCCAAGACAAGGTGGGACAGTTCCTGCTTAACAGATAAGTCTGTCAGAAATTCTAGGCCTGTAGGCCAAAGATGGATGCCCTAACATTGCAGAGGAACTTTGAATGACTGTCTAGGCAGCCTGATGTCCCTGTCATTAGGTACCATTTCACCCTTCTGGGGTCATTGATGGAGTTGAAGACTAGTTATAATTATAGTTTTCCTTAGTTATAATAGAAAGTAAATTTGCTACAAAACTTTAGACTCACCAAGATAAGATAGAAAATTAAGTATTTTCTCTAATTTTGCCAATGGATTTGATACTGTTATTTTAATTCTTACTTAATACATTTTTGGTTGTATACAATCTTACTATTTTAAAGCTAAAATTTTCCTTTTTAATTAGACAAAAAGGGGGAACTGTTGTGGAAAAGTCTTCTTGTACACTGTAAAGATTTTTCACTCAAATTGGTTTAATAAAATGCTAATTGGCCAGTAGCCAGGCAGGAAGTATAGGTGGGATGGCCAGATTAGGAGAATTCTGGGAATAGGAAGGGCGGGGTCAGTAGTTGCCTGCCACATGTAGAGGAAGCAAGATGAGAGTGCTGTATTGAGAAAAAGTACCAAATCATGTGTCTAAACATAGATAAGCATTAAGTGTTAAAGGTAGTTAGTTAAACCTGAGCTACTGGCCAAGCATTTATAACTAATATAAGCCTCTGTGTAGTAATTTGGGAAGGGCTGGGTGTTTAGGAGCTGCTGATGGTACAGAAGCCTACATTTACAGGGAAACTTCTCCATTGCTGGTAGGAATGCAAACTTGTAGAGTCGTTTTGGAAATCAATATAGAAATTATTCAGAAAATTGGGAATTGACCTACCTCTAGACCCAGCTATACCACTCGTGTGCACACACTCAAAGGATGCTGTGCCATATCACAAGGACACTTGTTCAACTATGTTCATAACAGCTTTATTCATAAAGTCCAGGCACTGGAAATAACTTATATGTTCATCAACCAATGAATGGATAAAGAAAATGTGGTACATTCACACAATAGATTATGAATTTTCTAAAATCAATGGCATTATGAAATTTGTCAGCAAATGGTGGAACTAGAAAAGATCATCTTCAATGAGGTAATACAGACCCCAAAAGACTAACATTGTATATACTCACTTAAGGTGTATATTAGCTGTAAAGTAAAGATAACCATGTTACAATCCACAGAACCAAAGAAGCTAAATAACAAGGAACTCTCAATGGGGGAGGGGGAAAACACATAAATCTCACTGTGAAGGGTAAATATAATAGACATCAGGGAGGGGTCTGAATGTGGTTTGGGCATGAAATAGTAGGAATTAGGTGTGGAGGATGGAGGGAGAAAATACTGGGGAAGACTATTAGCTTCAGGAGCATCCCTGTGATAAGCTAGAAACCTGGTGCAATAGAAACGCCAAGGAATCTATGAGGGTGACACTTAGCTAAGACTTCTAGCAATGAGAGATATGAAGCTTGAGCTGGCATACTCCTATAACCAGGCAAAACTTCCAATGCAGTGATTGTGACTGCAACTGAGCCATATAACATCTGACCTACAATTTGCCTTGTCTACAAGATATGTTGGGGTAAATGTGGCACAGAAATTATGTGAGTGGCCAATCAATGACTGTCCAGCTTGAGACCAAATGCCCTGAGAGGAGCCACTTCTGACACTACCAAGAGAGCCAGAATCCAGAGGCTGGATATTCCAGAAACTTATGATAGAACTGCACATGCCTAACAAAAAAAGGTCAGTGAAATGATTTATAGGGATATTCTGCTAAACTCATATATTGATGCCGAGCTCAATCATCATCAGAGAGGCTTCACCCAGCAACTGATAGAAACAGATACAGAGACCCACAGCCAAACATTAGTCAGACTTAAAGGAATCCCATGGAAAAGGAGTAGGAAGCATTTTCAGAACCATAGGGACCAAGAATATCACAAGAATCAACTAACTTGGACTCACAGGGCCTCACAAGACTGAACCTCCAATCAGAGAACTTGAATGGGACTGGCCTAGGCTCTCTGCACATATGTTATTAGCTTGGTCTTCTTGTGGGGCTCTTAACAATGAGATCAGGGGCTTTCTATGACTTTGGGACTTTGTCCTCCTACTGGGTTGTCATATCCAGCCTTAATAAGAAAGGAGGTGTCTAGTCTTACTGCAACTTGATATGCCATCGCTGGCTGATATATATGGGAGGCCTGCATTTTCTGAAGAGAAAGGAGGAGGAGCAGATTGGAGTGAAGAGGGGAGTTTTGGGGTTGAGCCTGGGAGGAAAGGAGGAAAAAAATGTCAAAGTCCTTTAGCTATGGGTTCCTGTAAAAAGTCAAAATTAAGTTAAGTATTTTCTTGAAGGAAGGACCAGGGCACAGCCACATTCTAAACCAAGCAAAATCAAACCTTAACAAGCAAATGACTCAATGTGCAATTATCTGGCATTTACTCACCATCTTCAGGGCTTCTCCAAGGGCTTGGTTCATTTCTTTAGCTCTACTTTCTGTCATATGCCCATCTTGACTTCTTGGCTGTGGCTGGCTCTACTCCACTGCCGCTACTGTTCTTGGTAGGCATCTTGTATCATATGGTACTGACATCTCCCAAACTGGTGAGGTCCCTTCACTTACACCAATAGCTTCTCCAAGGCTCTCTTCAGGGACTCCAGCCATGCCATACAATGCCAAGCCTCAGCTGCTCCCCATTATCACTTCAGGGTTAAAAAAAACTGGTACAACGAGAATGAACCTTGTACTACCAAGTTTTGCTGCCAGCAACCTCAGCGGCTTCTGGAAAACAGCTTCTGTTTACTGACACTGAGGAAACACTTCCGAGTAGATTTCACCTAAATAATACTGCTTTCTTTTTAACCACCACTAATTTCTTAGCCCCAGCTAACCTGAACCAATTGTCCCAGTAACACGAAAGTTTCATTTCAATGGTGCTGTTTTCCTTTTTGCTATCAAGGCTGACTCTTCAGTCCCTGTTGACCAGAATAATACTATCTTAACTCAAATTAGCAAATGGCCCTGGCAGTCTTTGGACATTCCCTGATAATTAATAAGCCATACCTCCATCTTCTGCACTGCTCCCAACATTCTTATCTTCCCAACCTCTAAAGAACAGCCCACTAGCTCTCAACATTCATTGATTTTTTTTCTAGCCCAAAGTTCCAAGGTCCTTGCACAATCCTCCCCAAACAACATGGTCAGGTCTTTCACAGCAGTACCCCACTATGCTGATATGAACTTGACTTAGGATTTCTATTACAGTAATGAAACACCATGACAAAAGCAACTTGGGGAGGAAAGGCTTTTTATCAGCTTATACTTTCATATCACTGTTTATCATTGAACGTAGTCAGAACAGGAACTCAAACAGGGCTAGGAAATGGAGGCAAGGAGCTCATGTAGAGGCCATGGACTACTGCTTACTGGTTTGCTCCTCATGGCTTCCTCAACCTTCTTTCTTATAGAAACCGGGACCACTAAACTAGGGGTGGCACCATCCACAATGACATAGATCCTCCCTAATTAATCACTAAATAAGATCATCACTCATTAACAAAATGCATATGGGCCTGTCTACAGCCTGATCTTATGGAGGCATTTTCTCTCATTTTAAATTTTTTTCCTTTTTTAAATTAAGAAATGTTTTATTCATTTTACATACCAACCACAGATGCCCCTCTCTTCCCTCCTCCTGTCTCTTTAAGCCTTCCCTGAAGCCCCCACCTATTCCCTTCTCCAAAATGGTAAAGCCTCCCATGGGGTGTCAGCACTGTGTGGTACATTCAGTTGAGTCAGGTCCAAGCCCCTCTCCCTGCATTAAGGCCCTACAAGCTTTCCCACCATAGTAAATGGACTCAAAGAAGCCAGCTCATGCACCAGGGATGGAACCTGATCCTACTTTCAGGGGGACCATTAATCAGATCAAGCTATACAACTGTCTCATTTATGCAGAGGGCATAGTCCAGTTCTATGGAGGCTTCACAGCTGTTGGTGTAAAGTTCATGAGTTCCCACTAGCTTGGTTTGGTTATCTCTGTATGTTTCCCCATCATTTTCTTGATGCCCTTTGCTCACAGAATCCCTCTTTCCTCTGTTTGACTGGAATTCTGAAGTTTGGCCTAGTGCTTGGAAGTTGATGAAAATCTTTTCCCATTCTGTAGGCTGTTGTTTTGTCTTATTTATCATGTCCTTTGCCTTACCGAAGCTTCTCAATTTCAGAAGGTCCCATTTATTAATTGTTGCTCTCAGTGTCTGTGCTACTGCTGTTATAGTTAGGAAGAAGTGATATCCTGTGCAAATGCATTCAAAGCTACTTTATATTTTCTTTGTACTTTCTTTTTTATTAGGTTCAGTGTGACTGGATTTTTGTTGAGGTCTTTGATCCATTTGTACTTGAATTGTGTGCATGGCAATAATATGGATTTATTTGCAATCTTCTATATGTTGACATCTAGTTATGCCATCACCATTTGTTGAAGATGCTTTCTTTTGTCCATTGTCCAGTTTTTGGCCTCTTTGTCAAAAATCAGGTGTTTACAGGTATGCAAATTAATGTCAGGGTCTTCAATTCGATTCCATTGGTCCACGTGTCTGTTTTTATGCCAATACCAAGGTATTTTTTTTATTAATGTCACTCTACAGCAGAGTAGAGGCATTTTCTTAACTGAAGTTTCTTCCTGTCAACTGACTTTAGTGTGTTCAAGTTAACATAAAACTTTCTGGAATATCTATGAATTTGAGAATTGTCCTTTTAAGGTCTGCAAAAATTTGTGTTGGAATTTTAAATCTGTAGGATGGTAGGATGGTCATTTTATTCTGGTAATCATTGTGAAACATGCGAATGATAGATCTTTTCAAATCTTGTCATATCTTTTTTCATTTTTTTTCTTCAAAGACGTGATGTTTTTATCATACAAACCTTTCCATTATTTGGTTAAAGATATTTTTGAAAAGTGTTGTTTCTCTGATTTCTTTCTTAGTCTGTTTGTCATTTGTATATAGGAGGGCTACTGATTTTTGTCAGTTAATTGTGTATACACTTGTCTGGAAGTGTTTATTAGCTGTGGGGGTTCCCCAGTGTATTTTCAGGGTCACCTATATATACTATCACATCATTTTTAAACAACAATACTTTGACTTTTTCTTTCCCATGTGTATCCCCTTCACCTCCTTCAGGAACCTTTATTGCTGTAGCTATGACTTCAAGTACTACATTGGATAGCTATGGAAAGAGTGGATAACCATTTCTTGTCCCTGATTTTAGTGGAATTTCTTTGAGTTTCTCTCTATTTAAGTTGTTTTTGGCTATTTGCTTGCTGTAAATTGCCTTTATTATGTTTAGGCATGTTCCCTGTATCTCTAATCTTTCCATTACTTTTATCATGAAGGGTTGATGGATTTTGTCAAAGGCTATATCTGCATCTAATGAGAATATCATGTGTTTTGTTCTGTCAGTTTGTTTATATGGTGGATTACATTTATTGATATTAGTATAATGAACCACCCTTGCATCTCTGGAATGATCTTGGTGGGTGATTTCTTTATGTATTCTTAAATTCTGTTTGGAAGTATTTTATCGATTATTTTGTATCTATGTTCATAAATGAAATTAGTCAACCATTTTATTTCTTTGTTGGGTCTATGTGTAATTTGGGTATCATGATTAACTTTGACCTGTTATAATGAAATAGGCAACACTCCTTCCTTTTATATTTGGTGTAATAATTGAAGGAGTATTGATGTTAACTTTTCTTTGAAAGTCTCATAGACTTCTGTATTAAACCATCTGTCCCTGAACATTTTTTTTTAGTTGAGAGACTTTTAATGATGGCTTCCATTTCACTAGGGGTTATAGGTCCATTTAAATTGTGTATCTGGTTTTGATTTAAATGTGGTTAGTGGTTTCTGTTGAGAAAATTAATCTTTTTTTAAAATTTTAAAATTGGTTGATTATAGGGTGGTGAAGTATTTTGTTATGATTCTCTGGATTTTCTCAGTGCCTGCTGTTTTGTTCCCCTTTTCATTTCTGATTTTCTTAAGTTGGATATTTTCTCCCCATCTTTTAGTTAATTTGGATAAGTGTTTGTCTTGTTTGTTGATTTTGTCAAAGAGCCAACTCTTTGTTTGATGTTTCTATTGTACTGTTTTCTTTATTTCTATTTTATTCATTTCAGTCCTGAGTTTGACTATTTCTTGCCATCTATTCCTTTTGGGTATGATTTTTTCTTTCTTCCTTTCTTCCTTTCTTTCTTTCTTTCCTTCTTTCTTTCTTTCTTTCTTTCTTTCTTCCTCCCTTCCTCCATTCCTCCCTCCCTCCTTCTCTCACTCCCTCTCTCTCTCTCTTTCTCTTTCTTTGTTTCTTCTTTTTTTCTTTGTTCTAGAGCCTTTGGGTGCATTATTAACTATTAAATTGTTAGTATGACATCTCTTCAGTTATTTTTTATGCAGGCACTTAGTGCTATGAACTGCCTCTTAGTATTCCTGTTATTTTGTCCTATACTGTTCCAGAATTGCTGGATATTTTATGTCAGGAAATTTTTTAGATTTAAGATTTCATTTGACAAATGGATTGATTTTTTTCTATTATATGTTCAATGCCTGAGATTCTTTCTTCCATCTTTTGTATTCTGTTGGTGAGTCTTGTCTCTGTAGTACCTGTTTGAATTCCCAAATTTTTGATTCTAGTATTCACTCAATTTGGGTTATTTTCATCAATTATACTTTTATCTTTAGATTTTTGAATAGTTTTATTCATTTTCTTGCACTGTTTGTGTGTGTTTTCCTGAATTTCTTTAAAGGATTAATCATTTTCCCACAGTTTGTATTTTCCTGGATTTCTTTAAGGCATTTATTCAGTTCTTCTTGAAGAGCCCCTATCATCTTCACACAGGCTGTTTTAGGTCTTTTTCTTAGACTCCACTTATGTTGAAATATTCAGTGCTTGTTTTGGTAGGGTAGCTGGATTCCAGTGGAGACATATTGTCCTAGCTATTATTGTTTTTGTTTTTATGGTGATGTCTAGGTATCTGTTATTGGCATGGGTTTTGGGGTCTTGGTGATGATATTTGGCTTTTTCTCTGTTGAGTGAGTGTTTTGTTCCTCTGTTTCTATGTTTGGAGAAGGTAATGACTATGTGCTGCCCAGCAGAAAATTTCATGTGGATCTGTTTTCTTGGCCTGGTCAGATGGTGTATTCCCAAATATGCCTACTAAT
This sequence comes from Peromyscus leucopus, assembly GCF_004664715.2. Lineage (NCBI taxonomy): Eukaryota > Metazoa > Chordata > Mammalia > Rodentia > Cricetidae > Peromyscus > Peromyscus leucopus. The sequence continues at coordinate 52,186,784 of NC_051069.1, forward strand.
AAGTCATGGGAGAAAGGCTAGAAGGGAAAGATCTGTGGAATCCACAAGAGATGGGAAGAAGAAATAAGGGAAAGCCAACATAAGTATTTTGCTGGGAGCTGAGATGAGAAGGGTGAGTTTGATTTCAGGGAACAACTGGAGAAGAGAAGATTTGCAGGCAGCCCATCGAGTTTTATTGGAGGCATGGCCTATGGGTCAACTTTTAAACAAGTTTTTAGCCAAATTATCATGGTGCAACTATGAATTCTGATGTTTATGTTTTTATCTACAGACAAATGTTTTTCTCAGCTTCAATCAATGAATCCTCTCTTTGAAGTAAATGATAGTGAACACAGAAACACATAGGTGCTCAAGATGCTGAGAATAAGTAGTATATGAGTATTTAACTCTAATCAATAAATTTATGCAACACTATCTAATGCTGGGAAATAGTTCAAAAAAGGGAATGGGGAGAATGTAAGAACCAGAAAATATGTAGTAAGGCTTTGAAATTCTGTCTTCCAGGCATGGCACAGTCAAAGCAATCATGACTTCACTGAAGTTTTGGTTGTCTCCTAAGACTGTACCTACCAACAGGCGATAACTAATCAGAGATCAGTGTATAAGTCTCTAATCTGCATTGATGAACTATTGTTTACTAATAGGTTCTGTGAAGGAGGCAATAATTGCTTCATTAGTATACATGGAGGAGCCTACAAGCTCTAGCAGGTAGATCCAAATCCATGGTCATAGGATGATCCTGCTTGAACTCACTGGGTCTTCACAACAAAATAAAGCAACAAAAACCATGAATGTAAAAATGATACTATCAGTAATGATGGAGGTTTTATAAGATGAGATGGAGACTACAATGGGAATAACTGGTGAATCCCATATATATTATGAATATGTAATTGCAAAGAATAAATATCTAAATAAAATTTTGACTCATAGTTATTGTTTTTTCTATATTTGCTGATAAAGATCAGAACTTTATTTGAAAAACATAAGATAAAATTATGGTGAAGAAAATATCAAAGTTACTTAAGAAAAGCCACAACAAACTTTTATTATTTTACAATATTTTCTTAATATTTCTAGTTACAACATATCCTCATATGTAAGACATATTTTCATACTTGAAATTTACACCACACTTTTTGACATAGCTTCTCTTTGTCTTTCACAAAGAATGCTGGGATTTATTAAAGAAGTTGTGTTTGGGGGTTTCTGTTACATATTTGTTTTTTTTTTGTGGTCCTCACATTTCAGTCTCCTTATTGTTCTGTTTTCAGGGGTGTGTCTCTATGAGCTTGTGATATATGTTTTAACTGAAGGACCTTGTTGGGGGTGAGCTGAAATGATGAAGATAACTAACATGTATACTCTAGGCCTGGAATATCAGGAGATCTGATGTGAGGGACTCTTCTCAAGAGTCTTTAAGGAGATGCCCTCCCAGGAGAAACATGACAGGTAAAAAAGACACTGCTCTAATGAGGAGATTTGGTGTTTGAACCCCATGAGATGACAGACTGTGTGATTCAGGCTATGACCTAACTCAATATCCCTGCCCCTTCAGGAATCAATGCCAGATCATTCTCCCACAGAAGATATTTCTGACTGATACTCTGAATTTCCTCAGACAAATGATCCATTCTCAACTTCCAGGTGAGATATTAACATTGTTCCCCTTGAAGGCAAGCAGGTAACAGCATCTTTGTAAAGGCTCTCATAATTTGAATAGGTGATTTCCTGGAATCAATTGTGTGAGGCTATGATATAAGATTTCATTTACATGGTGAGAAACAAAACTCTCCACATTCTTATACTGCTCCAATCAGTGATCTTTAATCATGTGTTTGCACTTTTCCCATATTGAGTTTAACTGAGCTCCTCTAATAATTTCATCAGGAACAGGTTCCATTTCTTTCTGAGTAGAAATTTGTCCCTTCCCAAATATGATAAAGCTTCCCAAGGAAATAAAATAGAAAAAATTAATGAATCCTTCAATGTCTAACTTGGTCAACCAGAGAGTATATTCGGATTACTTAAATAAGTATAGATGAGGAGTTGCTTACTGAACAGGAAGACTCAAATGCATCTGTATCACCAAAAACTTTACCTCTAGACTGATGAAAACTCAGGAAACTGCATCACTAGAAGGGCTTTCTGTATGGCTTGAAGGCTCCATAGACTGTAAAGTCACCCACCTGTGGCAAACTCATCTTCTTTCAGCCAACTCTGCTAGTCAATGTCTCCTCCCATAGTGAAATCTAAGTCTCATGACTCTCTCCTTCATTCCTGGAGAGAGTGTTTCAATGTGGAGAACATCAAAAGACTATATAAGAGACTGTGGAAAACTGCCCTGATTCCATTTTTGTGTGTGTGCAGGGGTGTAGGTGGGTATGCATGTTGCATTTGCACTTGAATGTGGAGGCCAAACACTAATGTCAGGTGTCATCTTTAGGAGACACCTACATTTTAAAAAATATTTTTTCAGATTTATCTTTTTTTGTAATTATGTGTATGTGAATTTTTCTGTAAATGTGTGTGAGTTGCATATATGGACACGAGTTTAAGTGTCCTCAGAAAGCAGACACGTTAGAGTTAAAACTTGATGTAAACCATCAGGCACGGGTGCTGGGAATGGAAATTTGGTCTTCTATCAGAGAAGTATGCATTCTTAACCTTTGGATTGTCTCTCCAATCTCCTACACTTTGGTTTTAGAAAGAAGTTACTTACTGACCTGATACTAGCTTATTTATTTAAGATAGCTGGCTAGTAAGATGTAAGGATCTGCCTGACTGTTTTTTTTTTCCAGTACTAGCATTGTATGTATACAATTTTTCTTTTTTAAGACATGGGTCCTTATTATCAAACTTAAGTCCTCATGCTGCCAAGGCAAGCATTTTACCAACTGAGACAGCTCTTCTGTCCCCATTAAAGTTTTTCCTTATTTGTGTGTATGTGTGTGTGTGTGAGTGTGTACATGGATGCATGTGTATATAAAGGTCTGATGTTGATGCCAAGAGCCATCCATAATGAGTCCTTTACCTGACTCCTTGAGGCAGGGCCTCTCAAACAAACCCAGAACTCATCATATGGCTCGATTCACTAGCCAGCTTGCTCTGGTGATCCCATGTTTTGTCTCCCTAGGCTGGGATTACAGATGGGCTTATGTACCCAGCTAGCATAACTGTGGATTCTGATGGTTTGAGCTCTGGTCACTATGCTTGTGGGGCATGCACTTAACACAATGAACCACCTCTCCAGCCCCCATTGGCATATCTTATACTCATGGGGCAAAGATTTGTGAACTACAAAGAAGCTACAGACTGTAAAGTGAGAAGATTGAAATAAGAAATTACTTTTTTCACTCTTCTGGAGGTTAAAGGCCAAAATCAAGGTGTCCACAGAGCTGCTTATCTAATGTTTTAACTTCTGATAATGCTGTTGTTCATGTAGTTTGTTATCTGTTTGCCCCATTTTCCTCCCACCAGATTCACCACAAACATGAAATCTGTAAACCAAACAGTTATTTCAGAATTCATTCTCCTGGGACTCACAGATGACACAGAGCTGCAACTCATCATCTTCAGTATCTTTCTTTTCATGTATCTTATTACAGTCCTAGGAAACCTGCTGATCATTCTGGCCACCACCTCAGACTCTCATCTCCACACCCCCATGTACTTCTTTCTTTCTGGTCTTTCCCTTAATGACATCGTTTTAGTCACATGCACAATTCCAAAGATGCTGGTGAATATAGAAACACAAGACCAGAGCATCACCTATACAGGATGCCTGACTCAGGTCTGCTTTGTCTTGCTGTCTGCTGGCATGGAAAACTGTCTTCTTGCAGCAATGGCATATGACCGTTATGTTGCCATTTGTCATCCACTTAGATATAGGATCATTATGAACCCCTGTCTCTGTATCTTAATGGTAATATTTTCTGTGATGGGGAGCATGATAAATGCCCTTGTGAATGGTCTGATGGTGTTACATCTGTCCTTCTGCACAGAACTGGTAATCCCACATTTCTTCTGTGAACTTACACAGATTACTAAACTTGCCTGTTCCAACACTCTTATTGACAACATTCTCATATACATTTCATCTTGCATATTTGGTGGTGTTCCTCTCTCTGGCATCATTTTGTCTTATAGTCAAATTGCATCCACTGTCTTGAGAATGTCATCCTTAGAAGGAAGATATAAAGCCTTTTCCACCTGTGGGTCTCACCTCTCAGTTGTCTCCTTATTTTATGGAGCAGGTTTTGGGGTCTACATTAGCTCAACAGTTACAGAATCATCCAGGAAGACTGCTGTGGCTTCAGTTCTGTACTCTGTGGTCCCTCAAATGATGAATCCCTTTATATATAGTCTGAGGAACAGAGACATGAAAGAAGCCTTGAAGAGACTCATCAGTAGGATAATATCTCCTTTGTGATACATCATTTCCTTTTGACTAGAATTTCTAGGGTGAGGCATAAAGGAAACAGAATTCTTTCTCATCCAAATCATCAGATGCTTCTCAACCACACTTTTTTAAGTGTCTGAATAATTAAATGACTAAGCACGTTCTGGGATCCTGATTGTTAGGTCTCCAAGACGGGGAGACCAAATTGTCAGTGTTGATGACAATATTTCAGGGTGATGATTCTCAAAATGAAATTCTCAAAAAGTCTTGAATGGCTGGCTGAGCACTTCTGTCTGCAGCATTCACACCTGAAATTTCCTGACGTTAGCAGTTGGCACCTGAGTGCTTTTGACCATAACTGATGCATCTCCAGAGTCCCCATCATAACCCACCTGCCTATTCCAGTATTGGAGCTCCTCCCTTCCCCATTTGCCCCTGTATAACCAAACAAATGTTCACAGCTTGGCACTATCTTGTGCTATCTGAGGTGCCCTGATAGTTTTTCATTAAATCCTTTATTTCTTTTCCATGGAGTCTGTCTGTGTTCAGTGGTTTCTTGCTGCTCCTACTTACATTTGGTGCCAAGACCTAAGATAGATTCCTGAGTTCTCCTTTGGGCATCTGATTCTTCTTTTAATTGAATCAAAAACTTCCAGTGAAGCCATCCTTTGGTATGGATCATTGTCTCTGTATGTCCCTGTCATTCATCATACCTGACTCCAAATTTGAGAGTCTATCTCTCCAATATTATGTCTCCTCACTTGCCACTTATAGTCTATTTGGGTAAGTATCCTACAGAGCTACCTGGGTATTTTTCCTATAGTGTTGCTTGGGTATGTTCTATTTTTCTATAATGTCATGCCAGACTATATCCATACACCTTTCTGGGAAGCAGCATCTGGTCAGGGATGGCTATGTCTCATAGTCTGGGCATTCTGCTGATAAATCTCAATCCACTGGAGATGCCCTCTTGATCAAGTGTCTGTCCTACTGCACTTAGCAGTTTCTGTTTCTTGATCAAGTTTCTGTCCTAATGCGCCCTGACTGTTACTGTATCTCACTGTTCCATCCTTCTGTACCTGTGTGATCTCTAATCTCTATCTCCTGGTGTTTATATACGTTGTTGGTATCTTTCTAGCTGATTTCCTAGTCACTGCCACCAGTGACTGTACTTGGAGAAAAAGATTGTTGCTCATTGTTCTCTACCCAGGTTTTGCCTTAGTACTGGGATTATGTTTTTATCAACCTCTCCTCAGAATTCTTGCTTCTCATTAAACTTGACCTCCCAGTGTAAGTCAAATGTTTCCATTCCTTTTCCTTGTCTTATAAAATCTCTCTCCTTCCTTGAAATCTGTGATGTTATTAATCCTGCAATCTTATTTTCTACTGCAACACAATATTGCCTCAATACAAGATGATTAGTGGAAAATCAGTTAACATCCAGATTCTCACAAATCTTAACTTTTGCCAATACAGTGGCAAATAATCCAAATCTCCTACATTTGAGGTATCCTTTCCCTCTCTCTACATCTTTTTTCACACACATCAAATTCTACTGGCAAAGGACAAAAGCTTTTTACAAGGCTGACCATAGTCTTGAGTCCATAGCTCCTTTTGACTTTAATCTAGACATATAGGACCTGGACCCACTACAGGCACAATCAAGTCCTCTGGTATCACCAACACCACCTCAATTCCCTCTTTAATCTTCTCAACCACCACCTTTCTTTCTACCTCTAAGACACCTCATATATTGATCATGCACCTCAGTTTCTATTGGCACTGTCATTTCCCTCACCTAGTGCCCTCCCATCTTCTCCCACTCCCCAAGTGCCATTGCCTTTCCTGTCTCCACTAACAACTCCCACGAGGTCTCACACTGATGAAATCTACCCTCTTAGGGAAGTGGTGGTTGCTCAAGGGCCTCTCTATGTCCGTGTCCCTTCCTCATTGTCTGATCTTTCATTGGTAAAGAAATATCTGGGCCCTTTCTCAAATGATGCTGCTAATTTCACTAAAGAATTTAGGAACTTTGCTCAGTCTTATAACTTCACCTGGAATGATCCATGTTCTTTTGTTCATCTATAAATCAATAAACACAATCCACCAAATAAACAATGGATTATAAATAAACAGTTACCGAAAAAAGTAACCACATTATCATTTCATTAGATGACGAAAGGTTCTTTTATAAAATCCTATGTTCTTTCAAGATAAAAATCCTTATGAGTTTAAGGAGACATACCACAACATAGTTATGGAACTATAAAGCAATCCCACAGGAAACATGAACATAAACATAGGGAAAGAATTTCAACTAAAATTGAGTACAACACAAGGATGTCCACTCTTCCCATTCATATTCAGCATAGTAGAATTCTTACCTAGAACAATAAGACAACTTAAGGACAACAAATAATAAAAATAGGAGAGAAGCCAAACTATTGGTTGTTACAAATAATATGTTTTTATATATAAAAGACCCTAAAAAATCTACTAGGGAACTTTTACAGATGACAAACACTTTCGGCAAAGTAATAGGATAAAATATTAACACAAAAATATATCAACAGCATTTCTATACACAAAAGACAGAGTGAGGAAAAAATCAGGGAAACACTTCTTTTCACAATAGTCTCAAATCATATATCTTGGGGGTAACTCTAATCAAGCAAGTAAGAGACTTGTATAATAAAAAGGTTAAGACATTGAAAAAAGAAACTGAAAAAGATATACGAAGATGGCAAGATCATCTATGCTTATGAATTAGTGTGATTAAAATTATACTTCTTGGGAGAAACACCTACTCATCTTCACAATTACTTTAAAATTGTTTTTTTGTCTTTGTTTTTGATGACTTGCTTGAGTTCTTTATAGAGACTGGATATTAAGACTTCATCAGATATATTATTTGCAAACACTCTTTTCCATTTTGTGGTTGTTTATTTTCTTATTTTATAATTTAATTTAATTGTACACATCAGCCAAGGATTCCACTGTACTGGCTCCTCTCACCACCACCCCCGGCCTCCCCCCATACCACCCCCCATTCCCATCTTCTCCAGGGCAAGGACTCTCCTGGGGATTCAGCTCAGCCTGGTAAATTCAGTTGAGGCAGGTCCAGTCCCCTCCTCCCTTCACCCAGACTGAGCAAAGTGTCCCTGCAATTTTTCCTATTATGTAATATAATTTTGAACCATTCAAAATAAAAGTTATTGGAACATATGAAGCCAGAAAGTATGAAAATCCTCAGCACGTACAAAGCATCAGGACGGTTAATAGATAATAGAAGTATGATTAGGGCCATGAAGGATTTTTATCTCCTTTTGAAATCATATATGTTTAAACATTTTAAAATATAATAAAAGTATTTCACCATCAAAAAAATTATACTAAAATTGATTACAGTAAACTTGACCATCCTACCAAAAGCAGTCTACAAGTCCAATATAATAATCTCTATCAAAATCTTAATATAATTCTTCCCAGAAATTGGAAGGACAATTTTTAACTTCATATGGAAGCAAAACATTCAGGATAGTTAAAATTAATTCTAAATAATTATTAGTATCCCAGATCTCAAGCTGTAATACAGAGCTATAGTAAAAAAAAATAACATAGTAAAGCAGACACCTTGGTCAATGAAATCAAATTGAAGAGCCAAACATAAATCCATACATCTATGGACACCTAATTTTTGACAAAGAAACTAAAAATACACATTGTAAAAGGACAGTATCTTCAACAAATTGTGCTGCCTGGCCAAACTTGATAGCTGTATGTAGAAGAATGTAAATAGATCTGTATATATGTATATATGCCCTTGCACAAATTGCATTCTAAATTAATAAAGGACCTCAACATAAGGCCAGATACAGTGACTCTTATAGAAGAGAAAGTGGAGAATCATCTTAAAGTCATTAGCACAGGAAAAGACTTTCTGAACAGAACACCAATAGTGCAGGCACTATGACCAACAATTAATAAATGGGACATCATTAAACTGAAAAACTTCTGTATAGCAGAAAACACCAACATTTGGACAAAGTGTCGAGTTACAAAGTGGGAACGGGAAAGATTTTCACCAACCACACATCTGAAAGAGTGCTGATATTTAAAATATATAAAGAACCAAAAGAAAGAAAGAAAGAAAGAAAGAAAGAAAGAAAGAAAGAAAGAAAGAAAGAAAGAAAAAAAAAAAAAAAAAAAAGAAAAAAAAAGAAAGAAAGAAAGAAAGAAAGAAAGAAAGAAAGAAAGAAAGAAAGAAAGAAAGAAAGAAAGAAAGGAGAGGAAAAAGAAAGAACTGGACTTCAAGAAAACAAATAACCTAAGTGAAAAAAAAAAAGAAAAGAAAGAGATACAGAACTAAGCAGAGAGATTTCAAAAGATGAAACACAAATGGCTTAGTAATAATTACAGGACTGTTCAACATTGTTTTGTTTGTTTGTTTTTTTCAAGACATGTTTCCCTGTCCTGGATCTTACTGTGTAGACCAGGCTGGCCTTGAACTCATAGAGATCAACCTAACTCTGCTTCCCTAGTGCTGGGATTAAAGGCGAGTGCCACCACCACCCAGCTTTCAACATTCTTAGAGATTAGGAAAATGCTACTCAAAATTACTTTGAAATTTCATCTTAGAGCAAAGAGAATGACCAAGATGAATAAAACAAGTGACAGCTCATCTGGACAGGATGTGGAGTAAGAGGAATGCTTATTCACTATTGGTTGGATTACAAACCTGTGCATCCACTATGGAAAATATTGTGATGATTCTTTAGGATGATGGGAATAGATTGACTCCAGAAGCCCTCTATAGCATCTTGGGGCATACACCCAAAGGATTCTGTATCCTACTTCAAAGAAACTTGTTCAACTATGTTTACTGTTAGTCTATTCATATTAACCAGAAATTGGAAACAGTCTATCTATCCATCATTGTATTTGCAGATAATGGATAAAGAAAATGTGGTACATTAACATAATGGGTTATTACTCACATATAAAAAATGAATTTTTCTGGTAAATAGATAGAGGTAGAAAAAATTGTCTTGAATGAGGTAAGCCAGACCCCAAAAGACAAATATGATATGTATCTGCTTAATTGTGACTGTCAGCTCTTAGGTCTTTTATAAGCTGTTGGGGGATATTTGATCACACGGTGATCCCCGAGTTTGCATTTGCGTTAGTTAAATAAAATTAACTTTGGGTCAGGAGGCTGGGTGATCAACTAGTTGACAGTAATCATAGAGCACTGCAGAGCATCTGGAAGAGATAGAGAGATGACCAGAATCAGTAGGGAGGGATTTGGAGTGGCATGGCTTTTTTTGTTTGGTGGAGCATAAGGACACTCTCTTTTGGAGATACCAGAAAGGAGAAGCTAGCTAGGTACTGCTGAACCTCTCTGAGCTAGCAGGTTTTCACCCCAATGTTTGAATCTTGAGTCTTCTTTATAAACGGGCCAATAGAGATTTAGTTAAAGCTACATTTATTGGCAGCAGCAGAGCCAGTACCTGCAGGAACACAAGTCCTGCCAGGCTGTTGCTTAAGCAGCCAGGCTGTTGCCAGAGAAGAGTCCCAGTTACTAGCTGAAATAGCAGTAGATTAAGGCACAGCCACTGTGCCAAAGATAAAACAATAAGTAGGCTACAATCAGTATTACCATGGAGGTTAAATATAAAGTAAGGGACAGGGTAATGGAAAGTGCTCCTAGAAATGGAAAACAGAGTATACAGTTATAGATGCATGGGGAAGTGGGGAACATGAATGGGAGGATCAAATGAGTGTGGGGAGTGAGGGAATATAGACATGGATAGTTAAAACTAAGAGACTTTTGAGGGGTCATATGCGAAACTAGCAGAGTAGAAATATCTTAAAATACACACATATGAAAGAAATCTAAGTGGAATCATTAAACAGCAGGGGAGAGAAAGCCAAAACTAGTCACCTCTTGCCAACAAATGAAATCTCTGTTGCCATATATGGGTTACATCCAATCAAGTTGTTGGTCAGAAGTTCCATATGGAAACACCCAGATAATCCAGGCTTTTGCAAATGTTCTCCACTATAATAAATCTATAAAACCTATAAAATGACATCTGAATTCTAATCATATCAGGTATGAGCATGTAATAGCTATAATGGAATCTGATGGCTTACCTATTTAATGATCACTTCAGCTAGTTTTAGTGGTACAGGGCTATAATCATAACCACTTGGTATAATGATGCACTAAGGTTAGGTATTGAAAGCAAACTTAGCTAGACTTGCTTTAGGTGCATCTAGGGCAATTATTTTTTTGTGTGTGAAACCCAGTACTAAAATTCATGAGCTAGACTTTTGTGTGATCCTAATTTAAATCTCTAGTACTAAATAGACAAACAAATAAATTCCTCAATTTAGTTCACAGTGGTCTTCCATGAAGAAAGCTGTTGTATATAATAATGATAAAATAAAGGAACAAAAGTATATGCTAAGGATAAAATTTGAAAAATTAATATTATAGATGATTATCCACTACTAAGACATTTAGGTAGGAACATTTACATATTGCACATTAGGAGAGCACTTTTATAGTTGATATTGTAAAAGAGAATAACATGTATTAGTTGTAGCTGAAGTTTTCTCTGGTCCTGCCCTGCCCCACAGACCTTGCAGCCTCTTATAAAATAATCACTCAGAAGCTTATATTAGTTAAAACTGCTTGGCCATTAGCTCAGTCCTACCACTGACTAGCTCTTACATTTAAACTCAGCCCATTTCTGTTAATCTATATGTTGCCACATTTTCCTTGGCTTTACCTAAGCGCCATTACATGCTGCTCCCTGGAGAGCAGGCTTGCATCTCCCTGCTTAGCCTTTCTCTCCCGAGAATTCTCCTTGTCTGTGTATCCTGCCTATCCTTGCTGCCTGGCTACTGGCCAATCAGCATTTTATTTACCAACCAACAGAGCAACACATTCACAGCATACAGAACATCCCACAGAAATTAGTTATTGTTAGCTTAGCACATATAGACTGCAAATGGCTTGCTTATTCTGATTTAATGCCCTAGTCCAGATAGTTTTGGAGGAGTACAAGGTAGATCTATCAGACAGTAACTGGACTCAGACTTTCAATAAATTCTTGAGTACAGATATCCCAGGAATATCACATACATACATATATACAGAGAGACAGAGAGACAGATAGATGGAGACAGAGATAGTGATACACACAGGAGAAATCACATCATAAGTCTAAGAAATGTAGCACAATGAGAACATATTTGAGCAAGTGTCCTTGTGGTATGATTGAGCATTCCTTGGGTATATGACCAAGAGTAAAATCATTGGTTCTTGAGATAGATTGATTTTCATTTTTCTGAGAAACCACCATACTGATTTCCAAAGTGTATGTACAAGTTTGCACTCTCACTAACAGTAGAGGAGTGTTCCCTGTGCTCCACATCCTCTCCAGTGTAAGGTGTCATCAGTGTTTCTGATCATAGCCATTCTGACAAGTGTAAAATGATATCTCAGAGTCATTTTTAATTGGCATTTCCCAGATAACTAAGGATATTGAGCAATTCTTGAAATGTCTTTTGGCCATTTGAGATTCTTCTGTTGAGAATTCTGTGTTTAGATCTATAGCTCATTTTTTTAAATTGTATTGTTTGGTATTTTGACGTCTAGTTTCTTGAGTTCTTTGTGTATTTTGGAGATCAGCCCTCTGTCAAATGTGAGGTTGGTGAAGATCTTTTCTCATTCTGTAGGCTGTTTTTTTTTGTCTAATTTACCATGTCCTTTGCCTTACAGAAGCTTCTCAGTTTCAGGAGGTCCCAATTATAAATTGCTAATTTCAGTGTCTATGCTACTGCTGTTTTATTTAGAAAGTGATTTCTTGTGCAGATGCATTCAAGGCCACTTCGTACTTTTTTTGTACTTTCTCTTCTATCAGGTTCAGTGTAACTGGATTCATGTTGAGGTCTTTGATCCATTTATACTTGGGTTTTATGCATGACAATAGATATGGATATATTTGCAATGTTCTACATGTTGACATTCAGTTATGTCACCATCATTTGTTGAAGATGCTTTCTCTTTCTATTGTATAGTTTTGGCTTCTTTGTCAAAAATCAAGTGTTCATAGGAGTGCACATTAATGTCAGGTTCTTCAATTTGATTCCATTTGTCTACATGTCAGTTTTTATGCCAATACCAAGCTGTTTTTATTACTATAGCTCTATACTAGAGTGAAGGTATTTTCTCAATTGGGGTTTCCTCCTGTCATCTGACTTTAGTGTGTTCAAGTTAACATAAAAATTTCTGGAATATTGTATGAATTTGAGAATTGTCCTTTCAAGGTCTGCAAAGATTTATGTGGGAATTTAAAATCTGTAGGATGGTAGGATGGTCATTTTACTATGGTAATCATTGTGGTACATGAGAATGAGAGATCTTTCCATCTTGTCATATCTTATTTATTTTTTTCTTCAAAGACTTGAAATTTTTATGATACAAGCCTTTCCATTTGCTTAGAGATACACCAAGATATTTTATATTATTGGAAGCTATTGTGAAAGGTATTGTTTCCATGATTCCTTTCTCAGTCTGTTTGTCATTTGTATATTGGAGGACCACTGATTTTTGTCAGTTAATTTGGTATACAGCTACTTTTCTGGAAGTGTTTATTAGTTGTGGGGGTTCCACGGTGCATTTTCAGGGTCACTATATATACTATCACATCATTTTTAAATAACAATACTTTGACTTTTTCCTTCATAATGTGTATCCCCTTCTTCTCCTTCAGGAACCTTATTGCTCTAGCTATGACTTCAAGTACTACATTGGATAGCTATGGAAAGAGTGAATAGCCATTTCTTGTCCCCAATTTTAGTGGAATTTCCCTGATTTTAGTGGAATTTCTTTGAGTTTCTCTCTATTTAAGTTAATTTTGGCTATCTGCTTGTGGTAAATTGCTTTTATTATGTTTAGGCATGTCCCTAGTATCTCTAATCTTTCTAGTACTTTTATCATGAAGGATTGATGGATTTTGTCAAAGGCTATTTTCTGCATCTAATGAGAATATCATGTGTTGTTTTCTTTCAGTTTGTCTATATGGTGGATTACATTTATTGATTTTAGTATAATTAACAACCCTTGCATTTCTGGTACTATCTTGGTGGATGATTTCTTTATGTATTCTTGGATTATGTTTGGAAGTATTTTATTGAGGATTTTGTATATATGTTCAAAAGTGAAATTAGTTGCCGGGTGGTGGTGGCGCACGCCTTTAATCCCAGCACTCGGGAGGCAGAGGCAGGCAGATCTCTGTGAGTTCGAGGCCAGCCTGGTCTCCAAAGCGAGTTCCAGGAAAGGCGCAAAGCTACACAGAGAAACCCTGTCTCGAAAAACCAAAAAAAAAAAAAAAAAAAAAAAAGTGAAATTAGTCAATAATTTTATTTTTTGTTGGGTCTATGTGTGATTTGGATATCATGATTAACTTTGGCCTTTTAGAACGAAGTAGGCAATACTTTTTTATTTTATTTTATTTCAAAATATAATTTTATTTTATTTCAAAATATAATTTATTTTTATTTTATTTCAAAATATAATTTAGTTCTACATATCAGCCATGGATTCCCTTGTTCTCCCCCCTCCTGCCCTCCTCCCCTTCCCCTCAGCCCACCCACCATTCCCACCTCCTCCAGGGCAAAGCCTCCCCCGAGGATTGAGATCACCCTGGTAGTCTCAGTCCAGACAGGTCCAGTCACCTCCTCCCAGGCTGAGCCAAGTGTCCCTGCATAAGCCCCAGGTTTCAAACAGCCAACTCATGCACTGAGGACAGGTCCCAGTCCCACTGCCTGGATGCCTCCCAAACAGATCAAGCCAATCAACTGTCTCACCCATTCAGAGGGCCTGATCCAGTTGGGGGCCCCTTAGCCTTTGGTTCATAGTTCATGTGTTTCCATTCGTTTGACTATTTGTCCCTGTGCTTTATCCAACCTTGGTTTCAACAATTCTCGCTCATACAAACCCTCCTCTTTCTCGCTAATTGGACTCCCGGAGCTCCACTCAGGGCCTAGCTGTGGATCTCTGCATCCAGTTCCCTCAGTCATTGGATGGGGTTTCTAGCATGACAATTAGGGTGTTTGGCCATTCTATTACCAGAGTAGGTCAGTTCGGGCTGTCCCTCGACCATTGCCAGCAGTCTTTTGTGGGGGTATCTTTGTGGATTTCTGTGGGCCTTTCTAGCACTTTGCTTCTTCCTATTCTTATGTGGTCTTCATTTACCATGGTCTCCTATTCCTTGTTCTCCCTCTCTGTTCTTGATCCAGCTGGGGTCTTTCGGTCCCCCATGCTCTGTTTCCCTCAACCCTTGCCCTTCATTACCCCCACTCATGCCCAAGCTGTTCATGTAGATCTCATCCATTTCTCTGTCAGTGGGCAATCCCTGTGTCTTTCTTGAGGTCCTGTTTCCAGGTAGCCTCCCTGGTGATGTGAGTAGCAGTCCAGTCATCCTTGTTCCACATCTAGTATCCTCCTATGAGTGAGTACATACCATGTTTGCCTTTCTGAGTCTGGGTTATCTCACTCGGGATGATTTTTTTCTAGATCCATCCATTTGCCTGCAAACCTCATGATGTCATTGTTTTTCTCTGCTGAGTAATATTCCATTGTGTATATGTACCACATTTTATTTATCCATTCTTCAGTTGAAGGGCACCTAGGTTGTTTCCAGGTTCTGGCTATTACAAAAAATGCTGCTATGAACATAGTTGAGCATGTGTTCTTGTGGTATGATTGAGCATTGCTTGGGTATATGCCCAAGAGTGGTATAGCTGGGTCTTGAGGGAGGTTGATTCCCAATTTTCTAAGAAAGTGCCATATTGATTTCCAAAGTGGTTGTACAAGCTTACATTCCCACTAGCAGTGGAGGAGAGTTCCCCTAGCTCCACATCCTCTTCAGCATAATGCATCTTCAGTGTTTTTGATCTTAGCTATTCTGACAGGCGTAAGGTGGTATCTCAGAGTTGTTTTGATTTGCATTTCCCTGATAATTAGGGATGTTGAGCAATTCCTTAAGTGTCTTTCAGCCATTTGAGTTTCCTCTGTTGAGAATTCTCTGTTTAGTTCTATAGCCCATTTCTTAATTGGACTCGGGCATTTTGATGTCTAATTTCTTGAGTTCCTTATATATTCTGGATATCAGTCCTCTGTCAGATGTGGGGTTGGTGAAGATCTTTTCCCATTCTGTAGGCTGTTGCTTTGCCTTGTTAATTGTATCCTTTGCTCTACAAAAACTCAGTTTCAAGAGGTCCCATTGATTGATTGTTTCTCTCAGTGTCTGTGCTACTGTTGTTATATTTAGGAAGTGAAGATATTTTCCCATACTGTAGGTTTTAGTTTTGTCTCATTCACCATGTCCTTTGCTCTACAAAATCTTCTCAGTTTCAAGAGGTCCCATTTATTAATTTCTCTAAGTGTCTGTGTTACTAGTGTTATATTTAGAAAGTGATCTCCAGTGCTAATGCATTCAAGACTACTTCCTACTTTCTTTTCTATCAGGTTCAGAATAATTGGATTTATGTTGAGGTCATTGATCTACTTGGACTTAAGTTTTGTGCACAGTGACAGATATGGATCTATTTGCAATCTTCTACCTATTGACATCCAGTTATGCCAGCACCATTTGTTGAAGATGCTTTCTTTTTTCCATGGTACAGTTTTGGCTTCTTTGTCAAAAATTAGGTGTTCATAGGTGTGTGGATTAATGTCAGTGTCTTCAATTAGATTCCATTGGTCCACATGTCAGTTTTTATGCCAGTACCAAACTGTTTTTATTACTGTATCTCTATGTTAGAACTTGAAGTTAGGGATAGTGATGCCTCCAGAGGTTGTTTTATTGTACAAGATTCTTTTAGCTATCCTGGGTTTTTTGACTTTCTATATGAAGTTGAGTATTATTTATTCCAGGTCTGTGAAGAATTGTGTTGGTATTTTGATGGGGATTGCATTGAATATGTAGATTGCTTCTTGTAATATTGCCATTTTTACTGTCAATTCTACCTATCCATGAGCATGGGAGATCTTTCCATTTTAGGATATCATCTTCAATTTCTTTCTTCAGAGACTTAAAGCTCTTGTCATACAGGTTTTTCACTTGCTGTGGGATGGTCTGTATGTCAAATGTGTTACTCTGATTGGTAAATAAATAAAACACAGTAGCCAGGCAGGAAGTATACGTGGGATTAACAGAGAGGAGAATGGAAAAAAAACCAGGAAGGCAGAGAGAGAGACTGCCTGCCGCTGCCATGACAAGCAGCATGTAACGATGCCGGTAAGCCACAAGCCATGTGGCAAGGTATAGATTTATAGAAATGGATTAATTTAAGATATAAGAACAGTTAGCAAGAAGCCTGCTACAGCCATACAGTTTGTAAGCAATGTAAGTCTCTGTGTTTACTTGGTTGGGTCTTAGTAGCTGTTGGACTGGGGGGTGACAGAATTTTGTGGTGACAGAGATTTGACCTGACTGTGGGCCAGGCAGGAAAACTCAAGTTACATTCACTTGCTTAGTTAGAGTTACCCCAAGGTATTTTATATTATTTGTAGCTATTGCAAAGGGTGATGTTTCTCTGATTTCTTTCTCAGCCCATTTATCATTTGTATATAGGAGGGCTACTGATTTTTTTTAGTTAATGTATCCTGCCACATTACTGAAGGAGTTTATCAGCTGTGGGAGTTCCCTGGTAGAATTTTTCGTGTCACTTATGTACACTATCATGTAATCTGCAAATAGTGAAAGTTTGACTTTTTCCTTTCTAATTTGTATCCTTTTGATTTACTTTTGTTGTTTTATTGCTCTAGATAGAACTTCAAGTGCTATATTGAATAAATAGTGTGAGATTGTCAGCTTTGTTTTGTTCTTGATTTTAGTGGAATCACTGAGTTTCTCTCCATTAAATTTGATGTTAGCTGTCGGCTTGCTGTCAATTGCCTATATTATGTTTAGGTATGTTCCTTGCATTCCTGATCTCTCTAGGACCTTTATCATGAAGGGGTGTTGGATTTTGTCAAAGACTTTTTCAACATCTAATGAGATGATCATGTGGTTTTTTTTCTTTCAGTTTGTTTATATGATGGATTACATTGACAGGTTTTTGTATTTTTGAACCATCCTTGCATTACTGGGAAGAAACCTACTTGATCATGGTGGATAATTTTTTGATGTGTTCTTGGATTCAGTTTGTGAATATTTTATTGAGTATTTTTTCATTAATGTTCATGAGAGAGCTTCATCTGTAATTCTCTTTCTTTGTTGCATCTTTGTGTGATTTGACTATCAGGGTAACTGTAGCCTCATAAAAAGAGTTTGGTAATGTTCCTTCCATTTCTATTGTGTGGAACAATGTGAAGAGTATTTGTATTAACTCTTCACTGAAGATCTGGTAGAATTCTGCTCTGAAACCATCTGATCCTGGATTATTTTTTGGTTAGGAGACTTATAATGACTATTTCCTTAGGTATTATTGGCCTATTTAAATAGTTTATCTGGTCTTGATTTAACTTAGAAATGTGGTACCTATCCAGAAAATTATCCATTTCTTTCAGATTTTCTAATTTTGTGGAGTACAGGTTTTGGAAGTATAACCTGATGATTTTCTGGATTTCCTCATTGTCTGTTGTTATGTCTCTCTTTTCATTTTTGATTTTGTTGATTTGGATGCCCTCTCTCTGCCTTTTGGCTAATTTGGATAAGGCTTTGTCTGTCTTCTTTATTTTTTCAAAGAACCAACTCTTTGTTTTATTAATTCTTTCTATTGTTCTCTTTGTATCTATTTTATTGATTTCAGCACTCAATTTGATAATTTCCTGGTGTCTGTTCTTCCTGGGAGACTTTGCTTCTTCTTGTTCCAGAGCTTTCAGGTGTACTGTTAAGTCACTAGTGTGAGAATTCTCCAACTCCTTTATGTGGGCATTTAGTGCTATAAATTTTCCTCTTAGCACTGCTCTCATAGTGTCCCATAAGTTTGGGTATGTTGTATTTTCATTTTCATTGAATTCTAGGAAATCTTTAATTTCTTTCTTTATTTTTTCCTTGAACCATTAGTGAATCATTTGGGCATTGTTCAATTTCTATGAGATTGTAGGCTTTCTGTAAATTTTGTTGTTGTTTAAATCTAACTTTAAGTCATGGTGGTACAATAAAATAAAGGAAGATATTCCAATTTTTTTGTATCTGTTGAGATTTGCTTTGTAACCGAGGATGTGGTTAATTTTAGAGAAGGTTCCATGGGTTGCTGAGAAGAAAGTATATTATTTTTTACCTGGGTGGAATGTTCTGTAAATATCTATTAAGTCCATTTGAGTCAAAACTTCTCTTAGGTCCCTTACTTCTCTGTTAAGTTTCTTTCTGGCAGATCTATCCAGTGGTGAGAGTGGGGTGTTGAAACCTCCCACTACTAGTGAGTGTGGTTTGATGTGAGATTTAAGCTTTAGTCAAGTTTCCTTCACAAATGTGGATGCCCTTGTATTTGGAGCATAAGTGTTCATAATTGAGACTACATCTTTGTGGATTTTCCCTGTGATAAGTATGTAATGTCCTTCCCAATCTCTTTTGATAGATTTTAGTTTGAAGTCTATTTTATTAGATATTAGGATAGCTACACCAGCTTGCTTTTTAAGTCCATTTGATTGGAAAGTCTTTTCCTGGCCTTTTACTCTAAGTTAGGGTCTATCTTTGAAGTTGAGATGTGTTTCTTGTATGCAGCAGAAGGATGGATCTTGTTTTAATATCCATTCTGTGAGCCTGTATCTTTTTATAGGAGAATTGAGACCATGTATATTAATGACCAGTGATTGTTAATTCCTGTTATTTTTTTGGTGGTAGTGTTGTATGTTAGCCTTCTTTTGTGTTTGTTGTCTGTGTTCTCATGGGTGTATCCAACTTTCTTAGGTTGGAATTTTCCTTCTAGTGCTTTCCGTAGGGCTGGATTTGTGGATAGGTATTGTTTAAATCTGGTTTTATCATGAAATATTTTGTTTACTCCATCTATGGTGATGGAGGGTTTTATATTATTTATTTATATATATAGTCTGGGTTGGCATCCATGGTCTCTTAGTTTATGCATAAAGTCTGTCCAGGACCTTCTGGCTTTTAGAGTCTCCATTGAGAAACCAGGTGTTATTCTTAAAAGTCTGCCTTTATATGTAAGTTGGCATTTTTCCTTTGCAGCTCTTAATATTTTTCTTTATTCTGTATGTTTAGTGGTTTGATTATCATGTGGTGAGGGTCTATTTGGTGTTCTGTAATCTTCCTGTACCTTCATAGGCATTTCCTTCTTTAAGGGAAAGTTTTCTTCTATGATTTTGTTGAATATATTTTCTGTGCCTTTGAGTTGATATTCTCCTTCTTCTATCCCTATTATTCTTAGGTTTGGTGTTTTCATGGTGTTCCAAATTTCCTAGACATTTTGTTATGACTTTGTTGGCTTTAGTGTTTTCTTTGACTGATGAATCTATTTCCTGTATCATATCTTCAACACCAGAGATTCTCTCTTGTATCTCTTATATTCTGTTGGTTATGCTTGCATCTGTAGTTACTGTTCATTTATTCAAATTTTCCATTTCCAGCCTTCCCTCAGTTTGTGTCTTCTTTATTACCTCTATTTCAGTTTTCAAATATGGGACATTTTCATTCATCTGTTTAAATGCTCTTTCTTTTAAAGAAATTTATTGACTTCTTCCAATTTTTTGTTTGTCTTTTTTTCAAATTCTTTTTTTTGAATTTTTTTTTATTAAGTAAATTTATTTTACAACATCATTTAGTTCAACATAATAGCCACAGATTCCCCTGTTCTCCCACTCTCGCCCCCCCTCGCCCTTCCCCACCCCACCCCCCATTCCCACCTCCTCCAGATCAAGGTCTTCCCCGAGGACCGGGATCGACCTGGTAGACTCAGTCCAGCCAGGACCAGTCCCCCCCTCCCAGACCAAGCCAAGTGTCTCTGCATAGGTCCCAGGATTCAAACAGCCAACTCATGCAGCAAGCCCAGGACCCGGCACCAACACACAGCTGCCTCCCAAACAGATCAAGCCAAATGACTGTCTCACCCGTTCAGGGGCCTGATCCAGTTGGGGGCCCCTCAGCCTTTGGTTCATAGATCCTGTGCTTCCATTCATTTGGTTATTTGTCCCTGTGCTTTATCCAACTCTGGCTTCAACAATTCTCGCTCATATAAACCCTCTTCTTTCTCACTAATTAGACTCCCAGTGCTCCACCAGGGGCCCAGCCGTGGATGTCTGCATCCAGATTCCTCAGACCTTCCTTGGATGGGGTTTATGGCACAACTAACAGGGTGTCTGGCCATCCCATCACCGGAGTAGGTCAGTTCCTGCCGTCTCTCGACCATTGCCAGCAGTCTTTTGTGGGGGTATCTTTGTGGATCTCCGTGGGCCTCCCTAGCTCTCTGCTTCCTCCCCTTCTCATGTGGTCTTCATTTACCATGGTCTCCTATTCGTTGTTCTCCCTCTCTTCTCTTGATCCAGCTAGGATCTCCCACTCCCTTTCCCTCGATTGTCGCTCTTCATTGTTCCCACTCATGACCAGGCTGTTCATGTAGATCTCATCCATTTCTCCGTGTCTTTTTGGGGTCCCGTTTTCCAGGTAGCCTCACTGGTGATGTGAGTAGCAGTCCAGTCATCCTTGTTCCACATCTAGCATCTTCCTATGAGTGAGTACATACCATATTTGTCTTTCTGAGTCTGGGTCACCTCACTCAGGATGATTTTTTCTAGATCGATCCATTTGTCTGCAAACCGTATGATGTCATTGTTTTTCTCTGCTGAGTAGTATTCCATTGTGTATATGTGCCACAATTTATTTATCCATTCTTCAGTTGAAGGGCATCTAGGTTGTTTCCAGGATTTGGCTATTACAAACAATGCTGATATGAACATAGCTGAGCAAAAAATTGGGAATCAATCTCCCCCAAGATCCAGCTATACCACTTTTGGGCATATACCCAAGAAGTGCTCAATCATACCACAAGAGCACTTGCTCAGCTATGTTCATATCAGCATTGTTTTTTTCAAATTCTTTAAGGGTAGTTTTCATTCCCTCATTAAAGGCTTCTTTCATCTTCTTCAAGTCATTTTTAAGGTCTATTTCTTGTGCTTCTTCTGCTTTGGGATGTTCAGGTCTTTCTGGTGTGGCAAAACTAGCTTCTGGTGGTGCCATATTGGTCTTTGTGTTTTTTACTGCATTTTTGGACTGGCTTCTATCCATCTCTTCCTCCACTCAGTGTACGTGCTGTCTGTATCTGAGGGAGCCTCTTTTGGTCCAATTGATACTCTTGGTCTAATCGGAGCTCTTGGTCTAATCCAGGCTCTTGGTGCAATCAGTGCTGATGAGTTCTGTGTCTCAGGGTGAAGATCTTAGTCCAATGGGCACCAATGGGCTCTGTCTCAGGGAGCATCTATTCCCAATTGGTGCAGGGTAGGACCTGTTTTCTGTTCCCAATCAGTGCAGGATAGGTTTATGTGTTCCATTTTCCTTGGTGTCACAGGGGGCTGTCTTCTTGGCAAGGTGGCAGGAAAAGGGGCAGCTAGCCAGTCACTGGGGCTCCAATGGCTTGGTGGAGTAACACAGAAGAAACCCTTAGGGCCTAGAGGATAGGGATCTGGACTGCCCAGTCTGGAGACGGGGCCTTAACTTTTCCCAATATGTGTAGGTGGGCTTATGTCTCTGGTTTTCACTACTGTCAAAGGGAGCTCTTTTCTTTGCACGGGGCGGGGGGGGGGGGGGGCACATTTCTGATTTTTTTTTAAGTTGGATGTTTTCTACCCACCTTTTATTTAATTTGGATTAGATTTTGTCTAGCTTGTTGATTTTCTCAAAGAGCCAACTCTATTTGATGCCTTCATTTTACTGTTCTCTTTATTTCTATTTTATTTATTTCAGCCCTGAGTTTGAATATTTCTTGCCATCTATCTTTTTGGATATGATTTCTTTCTTTCTTTTCCTCTTTTCTTCCTTCGTTCCTTCCTTCCCTCCCTCCCTCCCTCCCTTCTTTCTCTCTCTCTTTCTTTCTTTTTTTTTTCTTTCTTTCTTTCTCTTTCTTTCTTTCTCTCTTTCTTTCTTTCTTTCTTTCTTTCTTTCTTTCTTTATCTTTCTTTCTTCCTTTCTTTGTTCTAGAGCCTTTGGGTGTACTATTTAATTATTAGTATGACATCTTTTCAGTTATTTTTTATACAGGCACTTAGTGCTATGAATTAATTGCCTTTTAGCACTCCTTTCATTTTGTCTCATAGTGTTCCAGATTTCATGGATTTTTTTATGTCAGGAAATTTTTTTGATTTAAAATTTCATTTGACAAATTTACTATTTTTTCTATTATATGTTAAATGCCTGAGATTCTTTCTTCCACCTTTTGTATTCTGCTGGTGAGTCTTGTCTCTGTAGTTCCTGTTTGAATTCCAAAATTTTTCAATTCTAGTATTCCCTCAATTTGGGTTATTTTCATCAATTTTACTTTTATTTTTAGATTTTTGAATAGTTTTATTCATTTTCTTGCACTATTTGTGTGTGTTTTCCTGAATTTCTTTAATAGATTAATCATTTTCCCACACTGCTTGTATTTTCTTGGATTTCTTTAAGTCATTTATTCAGTTATTCTTGAAGGGCCCCTATCATCTTCACACAGGCTATTTCTAGGTCTTTTTCTTGGGCTTCACCTATGTTGGAATATTCAGTGCTTGCTTTGGTAGGGTTGGTGGACTCCAGTGGAGACTTATTGTCTCAGGTGTTATAGGTTGTGTTTTTATGGTGATGTCTAAGTATCTGATATTGGGATGGTTTTTTGGGGTCTTAGTGATCATATTTGTCTTTATCTCTGTTGGGTGAGCATTTTGTTCCATGTTTCTATGTTTGTAGTGTGTGCTGCCTAATATAAAATTTCATGTGGATCTGTTTCCATGAACTGCTCAGCTGGTGTGTTCCTTAAGTATGCCTACTTGTGAGTAAAGGCAGAGAGGCTAGAAGGGAAAGATCTGTGGGATCCACAGGAAATGGGGAGAGGGGATCAGGAAAGGCCACCACAAGTATTTTGCTGCTGAGATGGGGAAGAGAATGGTGAGCTGATTTGAGGGAACAGAGTAAGAAGGGAAGATTTGCAGGCAGCCTACCTAGTTTTGTGGCAGGCATGGCCTATGGGTTAGTCAACTTCAAAGCAAGTGTTTAGTTAAATTGTCATGGAACAAAGATGCATTCTGATATTTATGTTTTTATCTTTAGACAAATGTTTTTTCTCAGCTTCAAAAGGTCATTCCTCTCCTTGAAGTCAATGATAGTAAATACAGAAACACCTAGGTACTCAAGATGCTGAGAGTAAGTAGTATTTGAGTGTTTAACTCTAACCAACACATTTATATTGCACCATCTAATGCTGGAAAACATCTCAAAAAAAAGGGAATGGGCCGGGCGGTGGTGGAGCACGCCTTTAATCCCAGCACTTGGGAGGCAGAGGCAGGCGGATCTCTGTGAGTTCGAGGCCAGCCTGGTCTACCAAGTGAGTTCCAGGAAAGGCGCAAAGCTACACAAAGAAACCCTGTCTCGAAAAACCAAAAAAAAAAAAAAAAAAAAAAAAAAAAAAAAAAAAAAAAAAAAAGAATGGAAAGAATGTAAGAACCAGAAGACAAGGAGAAAATCTTTGAAATTCTGTCTTCCAGGCATGGTACAGTTAAAGCAATCATGACTTCAGTGAAGCTTTGGTTGTCTGCTAAGACTGTAGCTACCAACAATCAATCACTGATCAGAGATCAGTGTATAGGTCTCTAATCTGCTTTGATGAACTATTGTTTACTAATAGATTCTGTGAAAGAGGCAATATTGCCTTCAGTTGTATACATGGAGAAACCTACCAGGCTTTAGCAGGTAGTTCCAATTCCATGGTCATAAGAGGATCCTGATTGAACTCACTGGGTCTTCAAAACAAAATAAAGCAAAAAAAAAACCCATAAATGTAGAAATGATGCTATCAGTAAGGATGGAGGTTTTATAAGATGAGATGGACACTACAATGGGAAGAAAAACAGAGGGATTCCATATATATTATGAACATATAATATATATGAATATATAATTGCAAAGAATAAATATCTAAATAAAATTTTGACTCATAGTTATTGTCTTTTCTATATTTTCTGATAAAGATCAGAACTTAGTATGAAAACATAAGATTAAATTTTGGTAAAAAATATCAAAGTTACTTAAGAAAAGCCACAACACATTATTTACATTTTAAAATATTTTCCTAATATTTCTAGTTACAACATATCCTCATATGTAAGACATATTTTCATACTTGAAATTTACACCACACTTTTTGACATAGCTTCTCTTTGTCTTTAACAAAGAATTCTGGGATTTATTGGATAAGTTGTGTTTTGGGATTTTTGTTACATATTTGTTTTGTTGTGGTCCTCATGTTTCAGTCTCCTTATTGTTGTGTTTTCAGGGGTGTGACTCTATATGAGCTTGGGGTATATGTTTTAACTGAAGGACCTTGTTGGGGGTGAGCTGAAATGATGAAGATAACTAACATGTATACTCTAGGCCTGGAGTATCAGGAGATCTGATGTGAGGGACTCTTCTCAAGAGTCTTTAAGGAGTTGCACACCTGGGAGAAAAATGACAGGTTAAAAAAAAGTCACTGCTCTAATGAGGAGATTTGGTGTTTGAACCCCATGAGATGACAGACTGCATGGTTCAGGCTGTGATCTAACTCAATATCCCTGCCCTTGCAGGAATCAATGCCAGATTATTCTCCCACAGATCATTCTGACTCATACGCTGTCTGAATTATCTCAGACAAATCAACCATTCTCAACATCCAGGTGAGATATTAACATTGTTCCCCTTGAAGGCAAGCAGATAACAGCATCTTTGTAAAGGCTCTGGCAATTTGAATAGGTGATTTCCTGGAATCAGTTTTGGGAAGCAATGATATAAGATTTCATTTAGATGATGAGAAGCAAAACTCTCCACACAACTGCTCCAATCAGTGGTCTGTAATCATGTGTTTGCACTTTTCCCACATTGAATCTAACTGACCTCCTTTAATAATTTCACCAAGAACAGGTTCCATTTCTTTCTAAGTAAAGATTTGTCCCTTACTAAACATGATAAAGCTTCCCAGGGAAACACAATAGACAAAATTAATGAATCCTTCAAAGTCTAACTTGGTCAACCAGAGAGTTTATTGGGATTACTTAAGTAGAGATGAGTTTCTTACTGAGCAGGAACATTCAGATGCAGTGGGAAGGGGCTTGGACCTGCCTAGTCTCAGTGTGCTGGGCTCTGCTCTCTCCCTATGGGAGACCTGGATTTGGGGGATGTGGGGATGTGAGGGGGGCATGGGAGAGAGGGCTGGGGGTGGGATGAGGGAGGAGGGGGGATCTGTGGGTGAGATGTGAAGTGAGTAAAAAATTTCTTAATAAAAAAAATGAAAAACATAAGATAAGTTAGATATGAAACCTTAGACTCAAAAATATAGGATAGATAGAATATCTTTTTTAATTTTGTCAAATACAAATAAAAATAGATATTATAAGTAGACTAGATATTATAACTGTAATTCTTGCTTGATAATTGTTCTGTTATATGTAATTTTACCATGTTAAAGTTAAAATTTCCCTTTTGAAAAAAAGAAAAGGGGAAGTGCTGGGGATGTTGGGGATGCTGGGGATGTGTTGCTTTGATTGATTAATAAATAAAAACACTCATTGGCCAGTTGCCAGGCAGGAAGTATAGTGTAGGTGGGATAAGGAGAGAGAATAATTCTGGGACATGGAAAGATGAGTCAGGAGACGCTGCCAGCCACCACCATGAGGAGCAGGATATAAAGTACTTGTAAGCCATGAGCCACATGGCAAGATATAGATTTATAGAAATGGGTTAATTTAAGATATAAGATAGCAAGAAGCCTAAGCCACATGACAATACAGCTTATAAATAATATAAGCAGCTGCGGGATTGGCATGTGAGAGAGATTTGTCCTGACAATGGGCCATGAAAGACCAGGAGATAACTTCAGCTACACCTGCTTATTGTTTTGTCTTTGGCACAGTGGCTGTGCCTCAATCTACTGCGCTATTTCAGCAATAACTGTGACTCTGTCTGGCTGAGTAAGCAAGAGCCTGGCAGGACTTGTGTTCCTGCAGGTACTGGCTCTGCTGCTGCCAATAAATGTAGCTTTAGCTAAATCTCTATTGGCCTGTTTATAAAGAAGACTCAAGATTCAAACATTGGGGTGAAAACCTGCTAGCTCAGAGAGGTTCAGCAGTACGTAGCTAGCTTCTCCTTTTTGGCATCTCCAAAAGAGAGTGTCCTTATGCTCCACCAAACAAAAAAAGCCATGCCACTCCAAATCCCTCCCTACTGATTCTGGTCATCTCTCTATCTCTTCCAGATGCTCTGCAGTGCTCTATGATTACTGTCAACTAGTTGATCACCCAGCCTCCTGACCCAAAGTTAATTTTATTTAACTAACGCAAATGCAAACTCGGGGATCACCGTGTGATCAAATATCCCCCTACAGCTTATAAAAGACCTAAGAGCTGACAATTACAATTAAGCAGATACATATCATATTTGTCTTTTGGGGTCTGACTTACCTCATTCAAGACAATTTTTTCTACCTCCATCTATTTACCAGAAAAATTCATTTTTTATATGTGAGTAATAACCCATTATGTTAATGTACCACATTTTCTTTATCCATTATCTGCAAATACAATGATGGATAGATAGACTGTTTCCAATTTCTGGTTAATATGAATATACTAACAGTAAACATAGTTGAACAAGTTTCTTTGAAGTAGGATACAGAATCCTTTGGGTGTATGCCCCAAGATGCTATAGAGGGCTTCTGGAGTCAATCTATTCCCATCATCCTAAAGAATCATCACAATATTTTCCATAGTGGATGCACAGGTTTGTAATCCAACCAATAGTGAATAAGCATTCCTCTTACTCCACATCCTGTCCAGATGAGCTGTCACTTGTTTTATTCATCTTGGTCATTCTCTTTGCTCTAAGATGAAATTTCAAAGTAGTTTTGAGTAGCATTTTCCTAATCTCTAAGAATGTTGAAAGCTGGGTGGTGGTGGTACTCGCCTTTAATCCCAGCACTTGGGAGGCAGAGTCAGGTGGATCTCTATGAGTTCAAGGCCAGTCTGGTCTACACAGTAAGATCCAGAACAGGAAAACCATGTCTTGGAAAAAAACAAACAAACAAAAAATGTTGAACATTGCTTTAAGTGTTACTAAGACATTTGTATTTCATCTTTGAAAACTCTCTACTTAGTTCTGCATCTCATTTTTTACATAGGTTACTTGTTTTATTCATGTCCAGTTCTTTCCGTTTTTTCTTTTTTCTTTCTTTCTTTTTTTGGGGGGTTCTTTACATTTTGTAGATATCAGCACTCTTTCAGATTGGTGTGATTGGTAAAAATGATTCCCATTCCCAGTTTGTAACCTGACACTTTGTTCAAGTGATGGTGTTCTTTGCTATACAGAAGATTTTCAGTTTCATGATGTTCCATTTATTAATTGTTGGTCATAGTACCTGCACTATTGGTGTTCTGTTCAGAAAGTCTTTTCCTGTGCTAATGAGTTTAAGATTATTCTCCACTTTCTCTTCTGTAAGAGTGACTGTAATTGGCCTTTACTCATTTAGAATGCAATTGTGCAAGGGCATGAATATGGATCTATTTACATTCTTCTACATACAGCTATCAAGTTTGGCCAGGAAGCACAGTTTGTTGAAGATACTGTCCTTTTACAATGTGTATTTTTAGAGTCTTTGTCAAAAATTAGATGTCCATAGATGTATGGATTTATGTTTGGCTCTTCAATTTGATTTCATTGACCAAGGTGTCTGCTTTACTATGCTATTTTTTAACTATAGCTCTGTAGTACAGCTTGAGATTTGGGATATTAATACCTCTGGCAGTTTCTAGGATTATTTAGAATTATTTTAACTATGCTGATTTTTTTGTGTTTTTATATGAAGCTAAAAATTATCCTTCCAATTTCTTGGAAGAATTATGTTAAAACTTTGATAGAGATTGCATTGAACTTGTAGACTGCTTTTGGTAGGATGATCAATTTTGCTATAATCAAGTTTAGTATAATTTTAATCATACTAATTCATAAGCATAGGTCATCTTCCCACCTTCGTATATCTTCTTCAGTTTATTTTTTCAATGTCTTAATCTTTTTATTATACAAGTCTCTTACTTGCTTGATTAGAGTTATCCCCAAGATATATGATTTGAGACTATTGTGAAAAGTACTGCTTCCCTGAATTTTTCCTCACTCAGTCTTTTGTGTATATAAATGCTGTTGATATATTTTTGTATTAATATTTTATCCTGCTTCTTCGCAGAAAGTGTTTGTTATCTGTAGAAGTTTCCCACTAGAGTTTTTAGGGTCTTTTATATATAAGAGCATATTATTTATAACTAACAATAGTTTGGCTTCTTTCCTATTTATATCCTTTGCTGTCCTTAAGTTGTCTTATTGCACTAGCTAAGAATTCTAATTCTATGTTGAATATGCATGCAGAGAGTGGAAATTCTTGTCTTGTACTCAATTTTAATTGAAATTCTTCCTCTATGTTTATGTTCATGCTTCCTGTTCATGTTTCCAGACGTTGTTGACTTCCCAATGGAGGCCCTTATCTCAAGGAGTAGATGGAGGTGGTAAAATGTGGGAAGGTGGCAGGGCAAGAGAAGTAGAAGGAGGGGTAACTGGAACTTTTATGTAAAATGAAAAAAAAACATTTTTATAAAATAAATAAATAAATAAATAAATGGAAAAAATCTCAGTTGTAATATTGGGATGCACATAGTGAAAGGAGAGATCTGATGCTTGCAACCTTCCACACAAACACATGTACACATGCATAATTAAATGAATGCAAGAACATTAAGTAAAGGATGTATTTCTTATAGTTTCAGGGCCAGCTACCAAACTAAGATTGTAAATTCTTTTTAATGGCAGTTAGAGATTTCAATAGTCACAACTGGTCGACATACACCAGGAAAGAACGTTTTTAAATTTCTACCCTTTCTTTTCTAAGAGGAATAGCTATTTAAATATGCATAAAAAAATTGTGTCCTCATCACTGATGTTAAATCAAGTTTAACAAACTTTAATTATTATAGAAACATGGTAAATCATTCAAATATTCTGCTACTTTAATGAAAACAGACATAATGTTAAATAAATATCAGCTACTAATTTAACAGGTTAACTGTCATATAGAACCTCAAAATTAATTTATCTTTCTAAATTTTATTTTTGTTGATTTGGATTTTTTGTGTGTACATATGTGTATGCATGTTCATAAGTATGTGGGCACTCACATAGGTATGAATGTGTGTGCAGCTGTGTACAAGTATGTAGGGGACCCCTGAGTTACATGTTGAGTGTCTTCTTCCATCACTTCCTATTTTATTTACTAAGGAAAGTTCTGCTGCTGAAATCAGAGATAGCTGGTTCTATCTAGTTTAGTTAGCTACTTCAAAATTGGGGGAGGGGGTCTGCCTCTCAGGTTCTGGGATTACAGACAGCATAGTTAGCACATCTGCTCAGGTTTGTCTGTGGATTCTGGGGATATCAACTCTCATTCTCACATTTGAAGTCAAGAGCTTCTTCCATGGACCCATATCCATAGTCCCTGCACGTTGTTTCTAATGTTTACATACTGAGAATTACAAAAGGTTGTCTCATAAGTGATAAGTCTATACCCAATTGTGAATCAATATAAAATTTTACATACTTTAAAAATACTCAAAAGGGGAAAAATATACTGAAATATATACTTTTCTAGACCCTACCCAATCATTATTAATTTTTTGCCTTAAGTAAGCTTATTTTGTATGAAAAAACTCATTGTCATTTCCACAATGAGAAATATATCTGGGAATTAGCAAGATGATTTATATTTTCTTTCACAGATTCTTTACCTTTCTAAATGAGGTTGTTCAATCTTGTTTCAATATCATTGCTTGTTTTCTCATAGGTACATTTGTTCTATTTAAAACCTCATGCTTTAATTTTGACTGCCTGTGTGTGTCCAAAACCTTGTCTATTTAGTACAGATTTTTCAAGCTGGGAATACAGGTTTCTAGTAGACCCCTTAATGAGCTTTCAAATTTTATTTCTATATATTTGAATATTTTCTATTTCAATTAATTGATGACATACTTAGTAATTAGAATTAATTTGAATACATTTTACAGATCCAGAGAGAAAAAAGTCTGAATAATTCCTCTCACTACAGTAAAAAGCCAAACTACAAATATTATATTGAGGAAGTAAAATATTCAATACTGAGACTTCTTGTGTTTAAAGCATGAAGTAAAATACTGTCAATTGCACCATTGGTCACGTGTCCCAAGAATAGATTCACAGTGCCATTTTTTTTCTTCACAACCTTTTTTCTGTGTTCATCACAAGCATTGCTCACACGCAAGCTCAATTTCTCTCTGTACTTGGTTCTATTTATCTTCCAATTAATGTCTTTAAAGTCACAATTATCATCACAAAATATATTGAAAAAAATTTACACTGTATTTTCATCCCATCCCTAGGAGAATGAGGCATGGTTTCATAGCCAGTGTAGACTACACAGTGAGTTCCAAACCCAACTGGGATATGAAGTGAAATTCTGCCCGCCCCCCCAAAAATGCCCTTCCAAAAACTTAGTTCATTATGAATACAAAAGACATAAGATGTAAGTAAAAAATCTGAGCACTTTTGGGCTGGAAATGGAAGTAAATGATAAAGTGCTTGATTAGTATGCCGTAAGTACTACACTTAATCTCTGTAGCATAAATAAAGAAAAAAATTATGGTCATATTAAAAGTCATTTAAACAAAAATATCATGGGAATTGGAAAGATGGCTCTAAGGTCAAAGCATCTTCTGCTCTTTCTGTGAAGTGAAGTTCAGTTTTAAACACCCACTTTGAATTGCTCAAAAATGTAAGTCTAGCTTCTGGCTGTCCAGTGCACTCTTCTGGCCTCTGTAGACACACAAGACAGACACACATACACACTCACACACACACATGCACACACACATACACAAACACACACACACCACAATAATGAAATAAATCTTAAATCAAAAACAAAACTAATAATAATATAATATTGCTCATTGAGAGCACATTTTTATTCTATAGAAATGAATCAGTGACAAGAAGCACATGTTGATCTTTCCACACCCATATCAGGTGGTTCACAAGTGTCTGTAACACCAGCTCCAGAGGATCAGATATCTTTCTCTGGCCTCTACAGGCACTGCACTTCCCTGCACATAGATACACAGACATAAACATATTTAAAAATAAAGTTCTAAATTAAGAACAATGTTTCAATATTAATCGAATTAGCCTTCCATATATATATAAGGTATATATATATATAAGTATATATATATATATATATATATATATATATATATATACCTTTTAAATTATAGAAAGTATAGTGAGTTCAATAATAATACTATGTCTCATTTTACCAAAGAAAGAAAATAAATATCTTATAATATGCAAAAGGACTTGCAACCTCATAATATGAGGAATATTAATTTATATGGGTACAATACATGCATAAAATTGTTAAGAGAATGGTATATATACTTATGATGATTGGTAATGGCTGAATTATCTAATCAGAACATAATTGAGTCAAACACTTAGTCACATTTTGTACCTACCTAAAGATAAAAAGCTTCACATATAAAAGTTTCATTTCCTCCAGAGTGCTTGTAAAAAAATATTAAAATGGACTTAAACACAATACCAGAAAAATTAGATACCAAATTTATAACAACATAAAAATGGTTCTTAATTTTAATGTCATTATGCATTACTAATAGTTAAAAGCAAATGGTCTACTGTTAAACTCAATACAATTACAGACATGGGATGCACAAGAAAAAACATTACTGCATATTCAATGCATTCATGAATTAACAAGGGTAGTGTCTGAAAAAAGCATTCATGTTATCTAAACATGTATTATATACTTTGCTCCCACAGAAATTAAGCCTGACCTGGATTAACATTTCATTAAATGTTTTTATTACAACCTTTTAAGATTCAAAGTCTAATAACCAAGTTTATATCAAGAAATTCACTACAGATTTATAGGAATTATGTGTTAGTACTTTCCTCATTGTTGCGACTAAATATCTAACAAGAAATAATTTTAAGGAGGAAGGTTATTTGGGATTTATTGCTGTGGGATGGTCTGTATGTCAAATGATCTGATTGGTCAATAAATAAAACACTGAATGGCCAGTGGTCAGGCAGGAAGTATAGGTGGGACTAACAGAGAGGAGAATTGAAAGAACAGGAATGTGGGAGGAGACAACACCAGCTGCCACCATGACAAGCAGCATGTAAAAATGCCAGTAAGCCATGAGCCATGTTGCAAGGTATAGATTTAGATGGCCTCAGTAATTACTTGTACACATGTGTATATATAATGTGTATATAGGCACAAAATTCACACATACATGTTAATAAAAATAAAACTGTAGTGGGCTAGAGAAATTGTTCTGTGGTTATACCAGTGTCTCCTCCTCTAGAGGACCTGGGTTAAATTCCCATCACCTACTCGGCAGGTACCAACCCTTGGTAGCTTTGATTCCAAGGGATGTGACACTCTCTTCTGGGCTATATGGGCACTAGGCATGTATGTGATACACTCACACTCTTCAGGCAAAACACCGAAACATAAAATAAACTAGAATTATATTAAAATTAACTCCAGTGTTCAATTTCAAGGAACTAAAATCAAAGCAAAACAGGTGAAAAGTAAAAATAGCAGGCATTTTGGCTCACCAGCAATCCTGTCACTTTGACTTACTCTGGAAACCCAAGGCCAAGGTTCACCACACATCATAGAAGAGCCGCTGTCCTACCAATAACTTTCTTTAGTGCCTCCTTCATATCCCTGTTCCTCAAACCATAGATAAAGGGATTCATCATTGGAGAAACTATGGAATACATCACTGAAGCCACCGCAATATGCCTGGATGAATCAGTTACCTCTGAGGTAATGTATACACCAAAACCAGTCCCATAGAACAAAGAAACAACTGACAAATGAGACCCACACGTGGAAAAGGCTTTGTATTTTCCTTCTGATGATGGCATTTTCAAAATTGTAGACACAATGTGAATATAGGATAAAATTATTCCAAACAGAGGAATGCCAGCAAAAACAGCAGCTGTAACAAATATCAGGATGCTGTTAATGAGGCTGTCAGAACAGGCCAGCTTGATGACTTGTGCAATTTCACAGAAGAAGTGGAGGATTTCCAGGTCAGTGCAGAAGGACAAGTGCAGCACCATCAGACTATGCAACAGACCATTCACAATGCTAATGAATAGAGAGATAAGAACCAGATTAATACAAAAGCAGGGGTTCATGAGTGCTGTGTATCTTAGAGGGTAGCAAATGGCTACATAGCGGTCATAGGCCATTACTCCAAGGAGAAAACACTCAAAGACGATGCAAACAGCAACAAAGAAGCCCTGGCTGAGGCAGCCTGCATAACTGATCCTCTGATCCTGTGTTTGTATGTTCACCAGCATCTTTGGAACTGTGATACTGACTAAATACAAGTCATTAAAAGACAGATGACAGAGAAATAAGTACATGGGGGTGTGGAGATGGGAGTCAAAATTGATAGCCAACATCATAAGAACGTTTCCAAATATTGTGGTCAGGTACATGCATAGGAAAGTGCCAAAGATGAGGGGCTGCAGCTCTCTATCATCTGTCAGTCCACGAAGAAAAATCTCAGAAGTGACTGATTTGTTTTCAACATCCATGTTATAGGTGAACCTTAAGGAAAAAGAGGGGTAAGAAGTTATTGAAACACATGAACTACAAGCAGCAGTATAAAGTGATATTTATTAGGAAGCCACCTTATACATGCCTTGGTCTTTCCAATGTAGCCATCAGAAGTGGAATGTGAGGAAATCAGTTTGAATTCAATGCCATCCAGCTTCTCCCACCTTGTTATGACTATCTAGTTATTAATATACATTCAAAATATCCTGTCCAATATCATCACAAAAATGCATACACATGCCCAAATAAATATTAGGAGACTTTGTATTTGAGAATGAGCTTTTTCTCTGCTCTAAATGAAATTGCAGCTCCCATTACAATAGGATAAGAACAAAAAGACAACACAGATTAAGTCTCAGTCAAAAGATTCAGGGTAAAGAGTGATGGACTATGTTGATAATAGGAATACAATTGTGTGGAATTGTCTCTGCTCATCTTACATATGATGTTCTGACTCACCAGATTGATTATCTCCTAAAACACCATCCTTGTTTTCTACAGATTAGTTGTAGGGTCTGTATTTCTTCTCTAGCTTCAACAAGAATGATAGAAATATCTCACTTGTATGTTGCAAATGGAACAACTCTACCTTAGAAATGCAAAGACTACATGAAAGAACATGTTCCTGGCTAAAAATGAATTACTGCTGAACCAAATCCAAGCTATTTTAATATTTGAAGTGCTTTGGAGTAGGACACAAGCTGAATGCATTGTCTCAATCTCAAGAGACTCAATGTCCATAGCTCTTCATTAACACAACTGCATGCCTATTATTCTAAACCCAGGAGTTCTTATCCTTGATGATCAAGACTAACAATAGTGAAGAGTTTTGTACAGTTCTCTGATCCTGGAGAAAATGTGAACACAACTGAGTTTCCTCCCACACTTTTGTATTTCATACATAAAATATACCACTGTTTTTATAAACTTCATACATTCCTTGTAACATTCTTTACAAACTAAAAATTCTTTATCATTTCCATGATATATTTTAGCTTGGATCATATATATATATATATATATAATTGCAGCTGTCTAAGTTTTCAATCATCATAAAATTCATAAAAATTCAAACAAGGTTATCTTACTTGTACATCATTTCTGTTGATTGAATCTTAACTTTTGTCTTTCTCTGAAGTAGATATCTTGTCTGTTTCTTATGATCACTCCTGAGAGTAAAACATATTAAAGTACCATGACCCCACACATTAAATTTGGGAAACATCAATTATTTCACAATTGTTTGTAATCATTCTGCTCAAGGAAGAAGACAATGTGTTTAATTTAGGGGTTTTGTTGTTTAGGATTGTGTGCTTAGATTTTTTAAATTTTGCTTAGCTCGTTTCCTTTTGGCTATTGTTTTATTCAAAGGTGAGCCATAATCAGGGAGCAGGAAGAAATGTGATTAATACCCTTAGAGGAAGCAAACAAATCAGTCTTATAATTCATCTCTACCCAGCAGGCTTTCTGGAATTGGTCGGGGGAGGGGGAATCAGTGAAACTTTCACAGCTCAGTCTTGTTGCCATTGAACTGCATTTGTAAAACTTATGATGTGTGTCCTCCATGTGTATCTCTATCTCTGTCTCCCTCTGTCTCTGTTTCTGTGTGTATGTGTGTGTATGTGTGATCTTTCATATATATACATGATCTTTCATGCTTTTCACTAATTCTTGGGATGTCTATATTCAGGAACTTATTGAAAGACTGAGTCCAGTTACTTTGTGATAGATGTAACTTGTACTCCTCCAAAACCATCTGGGCTAGGGCATTAAATCAGAATAAACACGTCATTTTCAGCCCATATATGCAAGCTAACAATAACTAATACATGGTTATTCTCTTTTACAATATCAACTATAAAAGTGCTCTGCTAATATGCAATATGTAAGTGTTCCTACCTAAATGTTTTAGTAGTAGATCACCATCTATAATATTAAAAGCATGACAACACTGAGCAAATAATTTTATTCCTTTATTTTGTCATTATTGTATACAACAGCTTTCTTCATGGAAGACAACTGTGAACTAAATTGGGGAATTTGTTTGTCTATTTAGTACTAGAGATTTAAATTAGGATCACACAAAGTCTTCCTCATGAATTTTACCACTGAGTTACACACACACACACACACACACACACACACACACACACACACACACGCACACACACACACAAAATTGCCCAGGATGCACCTGAAGCAAGTCTAGCTAAGTTTGCTTTCAATACCCAACTTTAGTGCATCATTATACCAAGTGGTTATGATTATAGCCCTGCACCATTAAAACTAGCTGAAGTGATCATTAAAAAGCTAAGCCACCAGAATCCATTATAGCTATTATATTGTCATACCTCATCTGATTAGAATTCAAATGTCATTTTATAGGTTTTATAGATTTATTATAGTGGAGAACATTTGCAATAGCCTGGACTATTTGGGGGTTTCTGTGTGGACCTTCTGACCAACAACTTGATTAGATGTAACACATATATGGCACTAGAGATTTCATTTGTTGGCAAGAGGTGACTAGTTTTGGCTTTGTCTCCCCTGCTGTTTAGTGATTCCACTTAGATTTCTTTCATATGTGTGTATTTTAAGAAGTTTCTACTCTGCTAGTTTTCCATATGACCCCTCAAATGTCTCTTAGTTTTAACTATTCCTGCCTATATTCCCTCACTTATCTATCCTCTCCCTCCCCACACTCATTTGATCCTCCCATTCCAGTTCACCATTTCCCCATGTATCTATAACTGTGTACTCTGTTTTGCCTTTCTAGGGAGGGCTTTCCATTACCTTGTCCCTTACTTTGTACTTAAACTCTATAGTTATACTGATTGCAGACTGCTTATTGTTGTTTTATCTTTTGCACAGTGGCTGTGCCTTAATCTACTGCTATTTCAGCCAGTAACTGGGACTCTTCTCTGGCAGCAGCCTGGCTATTTAGCAACAGCCTGGCGGGACCTGTGTTCTTGCAGGCATTGGCTCTGCTGCTGCCACTAATCACAGCTTTCACTAAATCTCTATTGGCCTGTTTATAAAGAAGACTCAAGATTCAAAGACTGGGGTGAAAACCTGCTAGCTCAGAGAGGTTAAGTAGCACCTAGATAACCTCTCCTTTCTGGCATCTCCAAAAGAGAGTGTCCTTATGCTCCACCAAACAAAAAAAGCCATGCCACTCCAAATCTCTCCCTACTGATTCTGGTCATCTCTCTATCTCTTCCAGATGCTCTCCAGTGCTCTATGATTACTGTCAACTAGTTGATCACCCAGCCTCCTGACCCAAAGTTAATTTTATTCAACTAACACAAATGCAAACTCAGGGTTCACCGTGTGATCAAATATCCCCCTACAGCTTATAAAAGACCTAAGAGCTGACAGTCACAATTAAGCAGATACATATCATATTTGTCTTTTGGGGTCTGGCTTACCTCATTCAAGGCAATTTTTTCTACCTCCATCTATTTACCAGAAAAATTTATTTTTCATATATGAGTAATAACCAATTATGTTAATGTACCACATTTTCTTTATCCATTATCTATCCATACAATGATGGATAGATAGACTGTTTCCAGTTTCTGATTAATATGAATATACTAACAGTAAACATGGTTGAACAATTTTCTCTGAAGTAGGATACAGAATCCTTTGGGTGTATGCCCCAAGATGCTATAGAGGGATCCTGGAGTCAGTCTATTCCCATCTTCCTAAAGAATCATCACAATATTTTCCATAGTGGATGCACAGATTTGTATTCCCACCATTAGTGAATAAGCATTCCTCTTATTCTACATCCAGTCCAGATGAGCTTCACTTGTTTTATTCATCTTGGTCATTCTCTTTGTTCTAAGATGAAATTTCAAAGTAGTTTTGAGTAGCATTTTCCTAATCTCTAAGAATGTTGAAGTGGGGTGGTGGTGGCACATGCCTTTAATCCCAGTACTTGTGAGGCAGAGTCAGGAGGATCCCTATGAGTTCAAGGCCAGCCTGGTCTACACAGTGCGATTCAGAACAGGGAAATCATGTCTTGGAAAAAAACAAACAAAAAAAAATGTTTAAAATTGCTTTAACTGTTACTAAGCCATTTGTATTTCATCTTTGAAAACTCTCTACTTAGTTCTGCATCTCATTTTTTACATAGGTTACTTGTTTTATGATGTCCAGTTCTTTCTTTTTTTTTCTTTCTTTCTTTTCTTTCTTTTTTTTTTTTTTTGGTTCTTTACATTTTGTAGATATCAGCACTCTTTCAGATTGGTGTGATTGGTAAAAATGTTTCCCATTCCCAGATTGTAATCTGACACTTTGTCCAAGTGATGGTGTTCTTTGCTATATAGATTTTCAGTTTCATGATGTTGTCCCATTTGTTAATTGTTGGTCATAGTGCCTGCATTATTGGTGTTCTGTTCAGAGAGTCTTTTCCTGTGCTAAAGAGTTTAAGATGATTCTCTACTTTCTCTTCTATAAGAGTCACTGTAAGACGGGCCCTGCAGTGGTGGCTGACAGGGACATACAGGCCTGGTAGCAGCCAGCAGAGACATGCAGGCCCAACAGCAGCCCACAGAGGTAGACAAGCCCAGCAATGGAGACAAGCAGACACAGCTTGGAACAGGGACGCCTCTAGCCCCAACACCCCGGGAAGATGATATCTCTGGGACAGAACCAGAACGAATCTGAACAATCCATCTGAGGACAACCCAGGGCCCAGATGCTGATCCTGTGAAACCCAACAACTTGGAGGTGTTGGTGAGACTACCCCGCTCAGCTGAAATCCATCTGGGAGAGGATTCAGATGCCTACAGTTTGAATCTGAAGAAACAAGATCAGCTGAGGAGTTGACGAATGAACAAAACGTGACCTGGGAAAACAGAAGAAGATGCTGGCCAGCCACCAAACAAGATGACCAGAATCATAAGTATATACTTCACCGACTGAGATCAGCTGCTCCTGAAGAAACAGCCCAATAGCACAAATTTAACCAAGAACTCCTACTAAATCAAGACTAAAAATTAGAACAAGAGAGGCACTCTCAGACACAGACACCAA
The DNA here is from genome assembly GCF_004664715.2 of Peromyscus leucopus. Classification (NCBI taxonomy): domain Eukaryota; kingdom Metazoa; phylum Chordata; class Mammalia; order Rodentia; family Cricetidae; genus Peromyscus; species Peromyscus leucopus. Next base: position 52,226,154 of record NC_051069.1, read on the forward strand.
CTGCACCGAGCAGAGGAAGAGATGAGTAGACACCAGTGCAAAAATACAGGCAACAACATAAAGACCTATATGGCAACATCAGAATGTAGTGATTCTACACCTGCAAGACCTGAACATACCGAAACAGAAGAAATCAACCCTAAAAATGACTTTAAGAATATGATAGAGGCCCTTAAAGAAGAAATAAAATATTCCCTCAAAGAGGAAATAAAAACTTCCCTTAAAGAGGAAATGAAAAACTCCAGTAAAGAAGAAATAAAAACTTCCCTTAAAGAGGAAATGAAAAACTCCAGTAAAGAAGAAATAAAAACTTCCCTTAAAGAGGAAATAAAAAACTCCCTTAAAGAAATGGAAGAAAAAACGAACAAAAAAATGGGAAGAAATCAAAGAAAACCAAGAAAAAGCAATTTAACAAATGAAAGAAACAATCCAAGATCTGAAAAATGAATTTTAGACAATAAAGAAAACACATGCTGAGGGAATGCTGGAAATAGAAATCCTGACTAAACGAACAGGAACTACAGAAACAAGCATAACCAACCAATTGTAAGAGATGGAACAGAGAATCTCTGACACTGGAGACACAATAGAGAAAATAGATTCGTCAGTCAAAGAAAACACTACAGACAAAAAAGTTGTAACACAAAACGTCCAGGAAATTTGGGACACCATGAAAAGACTAAACCTGAGAAAAATAGGGATAGAAGAAGGAGGAGAACACCAATTCAAAGGCACAGAAAATATATTCAACAAAATCATAGAAGAAAACTTTCCTAACCTAAAGAAATAAATACCTATGAAGGTACAAGAAGCTTACAGAACACTGAATAGGCTGGATCCAAAAAAAAAAGTCCGCTTGCCACATAATAATCAAAATACTAAACACACAGAACAAAGAAAAAATATTAAGAACTGCAAAGGAAAAAGACCAAGTAACATATAAAGGCAAACCCATCAGAATAACACCACACTACTCAATAGAGTCTATGAAAGTTACAAGATCATGGACAAGTCTTATACAGACACTAAGAGACCACGGATGCCAACCCACATTATTATACCCAGCAAAACTCTCAATCACCATAGGCAGAGTAAACAAAATATTTCAGGATAAAACCAGAATTAATCAATACCTGTCCACAAACCCAGCCCTAGAGAAAGCACTAAAAGGAAAAATTCAACCCAAAGAAGCTAAACACATCCATGAAAAATCAAGCAATAGATAATCACACACCAACATACACCAAAGAAGGACAACACAACACAACCACAAAAAATAACAGGAATTAACAATCACTGGTCATTAATATCCATCAATATCAATGGTCTCAACTCACCTATAAAAAGACACAGGCTAACAGAATGGATAAGAAAACAGGACCCATCCATCTGCTGCATACAAGAAACACACCTTAACTTCAAAGGCAGATACTACCTCGAGAAAAGGGCTGGGAAAAGGCTTTCCAAGCAAATGGACCTAAGAAACAAGCTGGTGTAGCTATCCTAATACCTATTAAAATAGACTTCAAACTAAAAATCAATCAAAAGAGATCAGTATGGACATTACATATTTATCACAGGAAAAATCCACCAAGATAAAGTCTGGATTCTAAACATTTATGCTCCAAATACAAAAGCACCCACATTCATAAAAGAAACACTACTAAAGTTTAAAACGCACATCAAACCCCACCCATTACTAGTGGGAGATTTCAACACACCACTCTCACCAAAAGACAGATCTACCAGACTGAAACTTAACAAAGAAATAAAGGACCTAACAGATGTTATGACTCAAATGGACTTAATAGAGATCTACAGAACATTCCATCCTAACACAAAAGAATATACCTTCTTCTCAGCACCCCATGGAACCTTCTCAAAAATTGACCACATGCTTGGACACAAAACAAATCTCAACAGATACAAAAAATTGAAATAACCTCCTGTATTTTATCAGACCACCATGCCTTAAAGTGAGACCTCAACAACAAAAATTATAGAAAACCCACAAACTCATGGAAACTGAATAATGCCCACCTGAAACATCAATGGGTCAAGGAAGAAATAAACAAATTAAAGATTTCCTAGAATTCAATGAAAATGAAAGTACAACATACCCAAACTTATGGGATACTATGAAAGCAGTGCTAAGAGGAAAATTCATAGCTCTAAATGCACACATAAAGAAGATGGAGCAATCCCATACCATTGAATTAACAGCACAACTGAAAGCCCTAGAGCAAAAAGAAACAAACTCACCCAGGAGAAATAGATGACAGGAAATAATCACATTGAGGGCCAAAATCAACGAAATAGAAAACAAGAGAACAATACAAAAAAATCAATGAAACAAAGAGTTGATTCTTTGAAAAAATCAACATGATAGTCAAACCCCTAGCCAAATTAACCAAAAGGCAAAGAGAAAGCACCCAAATTAACAAAATCAGAAATGAAAAGGGAGATATAACAACAGACAATGAGGAAATCCAGAGAATCATCAGAGCATACTTCAAAACCTGTACTCCACAAAAATGGAAAACCAGGAAGAAATGGACAATTTTCTGGATAAATACCACATACCAAAATTAAATCAAGACCAGATAAACCATTTAAATAGACCAATAACCCCTAAAGAAATAGAAACAGTCATCAAAAAAAAAAAAAAGCCCAGGACCAGATGGTTTCAGGGCAGAATTCTACCAGATTTTCAAAGAGGAACTAATACCAATACTCATCAAAGTTTTCCACACAATAAAAACAGAAGGAACCCTACCAAACCCTTTTTATGAGGCTACAATTACCCTGATACCCAAACCACACAAAGATGCAACAAAGAAAGAGAACTACAGACCAATCTCCCTCATGAACATTGATGCAAAAATGCTCAACAAAATATTGGCAAACTGAATCTAAGAATACATCAAAACAATTATCCATTATGACCAAGTAGGATTCATCCCAGGGATGCAAGGATGGTTCAACATATGAAAATCAGTCAATGTAATACACCATATAAACAAAATGAAAGGAAAAAAAAAACAATATGATCATCTCCTTTGATGCTGAAAAAGCCTTTGACAAAATCCAACACCCCTTCATGATAAAGGTCTTAGAAAGATCAGGAATACAAGGAACATTTCTAAACATAATAAAAGCAATTTATAGCAAGCTAACAGCAAACATCAAATTAAATGGAGAGAAACTCAAAGCGATACCACTAAATTCAGGAACAAGAAAAGGCTGTCCACTCTCCCCATATTTATTCAATGTAGTACTAGAAGTTCTAGCTAGAGCAATAAGACAGCAAAAGGAGATCAAAGGGATACAAATTGGCAAGGAAGAAGTCAAACTTTCACTATTTGCAGATGATATGATAGTATACATAAGTGACCTCCAAAACTCTACCAGGGAACTCCTACAAGTGATAAACTCCTTCAGTAAAGTGGCATGATACAAGATCAACTCAAAAAAATCAGTAGCCCTCATATACACAGATGATAAAAGGGCTGACAAAGAAGTCAGAGAAACATCTCCCTTTACAATAGCCACAAATAATATAAAATACTTTGGGATAACACTAACTCAACAAGTGAAGGACCTTTCTGATAAGAACTTTAAATCTCTAAAGAAAGAAATTGAAGAAGATATCAGAAAATGGAAGGATCTCCCATGCTCATGGATAGGTAGGATTAACATAGTAAAAATGGCAATCTTACCAAAAGCAATCTACAGATTCAATGCAATCCCCATCAAAATCCCAACACAATTCTTCATGAACTTGGAAAGAAAAATACTCAACTTCATATGGAAAAACAAAAGACCCAGGATAGCTAAAAGAATCCTATACAATAAAGCAACCTTTGGAGGCATCACCATCCCTGACCTCAAAATCTACTATAGAGCTATAGTAATAAAAACAGCTTGGTACTGGTATAAAAACCGACATACGGACAAATGGAATCCAATTGAAGACCCTGACATTAATCCATGCAACATATGAACACCTGGTTTTTGACAAAGGAGCCAAAACTATACAATGGAAAAAAGAAAGTATCTTCAACAAATGGTGCTGGCATAACTGGATGTCAATATGTAAAAGATTACAAATAGATGCATATCTGTCACCATGCACAAAACTCAAGTCCAAGTGGACCAAAGGCTTGAACATAAATCCAGTTACACTAAACTTAATAGAAAAGAAAGTAGTAAGCACTCTTGAATGCATTGGCACCGGAGACCTTTTCCTAAATAAAACACCAACAGCACAGACCCTGAGCACAACAATTAATAAATGGGACCTCTCGAAATTGAGAAGCTTTTGCAGGGCAAAAGACACAGTCAATAAGACAAAAAGACAGCCAACAGAATGGGAAAAGATGTTCACCAACCCCACATCTGACAGAGGATTGATCTCCACAGTATATAAAGAACTCAAAAAACTAGACATCAAAATACTGAACAGTCCAATTAAAAAATGGGCTAAAGAGCTAAACAGAGAATTCACAAAACAAGAATCCCAAATGGTTTAAAGACATTTAAAGAAATGCTCAACATCCTTAATCATCAGAGAAATGCAAATCAAAACGACTCAGAGATACCACCTAACACCTGTCAGAATGGCTATGATCAAAAACACCAATGACAGTCAATGTTGGAGAGGATGTGGAGCAAAAGGAACACTCCTCCACTGTTAGTGGGAATGTAAACTTGGACAACCACTGTGGAAATCAGTATGGCGGTTTCTCAGAAAATTAGGGATTGAACTAACTCAAGACCCAGCCATCCCACTCTTGGGCATATACCCAAGGAATGCTGATTCATACCATAAAGACACATGCTCAGCTATGTTCATAGCAGCACTATTTGTAATAGCCAGAACCTGGAAACAACCTAGATGCCCATCAATGGAAGAATGGATGAAAAAAATGTGGTCCATATACACAATGGAGTACTACTCAGCAGAGAAAAACAATGAAAGCATGAAATTTGCAGGCAAATGGATGGAACTAGAAAACATCATCCTGAGTGAGGTAACCCAAACCCAGAAAGACAGTCATGGTATGTACTCACTCATAAGTGGATTCTAGATATAAAATAAAGAACAATCAGACCACAACCCATAGAACCATTGAGGCCATACCTATAGCATGGAGGTCCCTAGGACTACTGTGGCTTATAATAAATTTCAGTTTTACTCAGTTATTGAAAAAAAATAGCCAAATGAATGGAAACACATGAACTATGAACCAAAGGCTGAAGTGCTCCCAGCTGGATCAGGCCCTCTGAATAGGTGAGACAGTTGATTGGCTTAATCAGTTTGGGATGCATCTAGCCAGTGGGAGCAAGTCCTGTGCTCATTGCATGAGTTGGCTGTTTGAAACCTGGAGTTTTTGCAGGGACACTTGGCTCAGTCTGGGAGGAAGGGACTGAGTCTACCAGGTTGATCACAGTCCTCAGGAGAGGATTTGCCCTGGAGGAGGTGAGAATGGGGGGGTAGGTTGGGGGTAAGGGGAGGGGATGGGAGAAGGGAGAATAGGGGGACCCGTGGCTGATATGTCGAACTGAATGGTATTGTAAAATAAAATAAAATAAAATAAAATTAAAACAAAGAGTCACTGTAACTGGTCTTATGTTGAGGTCCTTTATTCATTTAGAATGCACTTGTGCAAGGGCATGAATATGGATCTATTTACATTCTTCTACATACAGCTATCAAGTTTGGCCAGGCAGCACAATTTGTTGAAGACACTGTCTTTTTACAGTGTGTATTTTTAGAGTCTTTGTCAAAAATTAGGTGTCCATAGATGTATGGATTTAATGATTGGATCTTCGAATTGATTTCATTGACCAAGGTGTCTGCTTTACTATGCTATTTTTTTAACTATAGCTCTGTAGTACAGCTTGAGATTTGGGATATTAATACCTCTGGCAGTTTCTAGGATTATTTAGAATTATTTTTACTATGCTGAATTTTTTGTGTTTCTATATGAAGCTAAAATTATCCTTCCAATTTCTGGGAAGAATTATGTTAAAAATTGATAGAGATTGCATTGAACTTGTAGACTGCTTTTGGTAGGATGATCAATTTTACTATAATCAAGTTTAGTATAATTTTAATCATACTAATTCATAAGCATAGGTCATCTTCCCACCTTCGTATATCTTCTTCAGTTTCTTTTTTCAATGTCTTAATCTTTTTATTATACAAGTCCCTTACTTGCTTGATTAGAGTTACCCCCAAGATATATGATTCGAGACTATTGTGAAAAGTACTGTTTCCCTGATTTTTTTCCTCACAATGTCTTTTGTGTATAGAAATGCTGTTGATATATTTTTGTATTAATATTTTATCCTGCTTCTTTGCAGAAAGTGTTTGTTATCTGTAGAAGTTTCCCACTAGAGTTTTTAGGGTCTTTTATATATAAGAGCATATTATTTATAACTAACAATAGTTTGGCTTCTTTCCTATTTATATCCTTTGCTGTCCTTAAGTTGTCTTATTGCACTAGCTAAGAATTCTAATTCTATGTTGAATATGCATGGAGAGAGTGGAAATTCTTGTCTTGTACTCAATTTTAATTGAAATTCTTCTTCTATGTTTATGTTCATGTTTCCTATTCATGTTTCCAGACTTTGTTGACTTCCTAAGGGAGGCCTTAACCTCCTTGAGGAGTGGATGGAGGTGGTGGGATGTGGGAAGGAGGCAGGGCAGGAGAACTGGAAGGAGGGGTAACTGGAACTTTTATGTAAAGTGAAAAAAAACCTTTTTTATATAATAAATAAATAAATAAAAGGAAAAAATCTCAGTTGTAATACTGGGACCCACATAGTGAAAGGAGAGATCTGATGCTTGCAACCTTCCACACAAACACATGTGCACATGCATACTTAAATGAATGCAAAAACATTAAGTAAAGGATGATTTTCTTATAGTTTCAGGGCCAGCTGCCAAACTAAGATTGTAAATTTTTTTAATGGCAGTTAGAGATTTCAATAGTCACAACTGGTCGACATACACCAGGAAAGAACGTTTTTAAATTTCTACCCTTTCTTTTCTAAGAGGAATAGCTATTTACATGTGCATAACAAAATTGTGTCCTCTTCATTGACGTTAAATCAAGTTTAACAAACTTTAATTATTATAGAAACATGGTAAATCATTCAAATATTCTTCTACTTTAATGAAAACAAACATAATGTTAAATAAATATCAGCTACTAAGTTAACAGGGTAACTGTCACATAGAACCTCAAAATTAATTTATCTTTCTAAATTTTATTTTTGTTGATTTGGATTTTTTGTGTGTACATATGTGTATGCATGTTCATAAGTATGTGGGCACTCACATAGGTATGAATGTGTGTGCAGCTGTGTACAAGTATGTAGGGGACCCCTGAGTTACATGTTGAGTGTCTTCTTCCATCACTTCCTATTTTATTTACTAAGGAAAGTTCTGCTGCTGAAATCAGAGATAGCTGGTTCTATCTAGTTTAGTTAGCTACTTCAAAATGGGGAGGGGGTGAGTTTAATATCCTGTCTCTGCCTCTCAGGTTCTGGGATTACAGACAGCATAGTTAGCACATCTGCTCAGGTTTGTCTGTGGATTCTGGGGATATCAACTCTCATTCTCACATTTGAAGTAAAGAGCTTCTTCCATGGACCCATATCCATAGTCCCTGCACATTGTTTCTAATGTTTACATACTGAGAATTACAAAAGGTTGTCTCATAAGTGATAAGTCTATACCCAAGTGTGAATCAATATAAAATTTTACATACTTTAAAAATACTCAAAAGGGGAAAAGTATACTGAAATATATACTTTTCTAGACCCTACCCATTCATTATTAATTTTTTGCTTTAAGTAAGTTTATTTTGTATGAAATAATTCATTGTCATTTCCACAATGAGAAATATATCTGGGAATTAGCAAGATGATTTATATTTTCTTTCACAGATTCTTTACCTTTCTAAATGAGGTTGTTCAATCTTGCTTCAATATCATTGCTTGTTTTCTCATAGGTACATTTGTTCTATTTAAAACCTCATGCTTTAATTTTGACTGCCTGTGTGTGTCCAAAACCTTGTCTATTTAGTACAGATTTTTCAAGCTGGGAATACAGGTTTCTAATAGATCCCTTAATGAGCTCTCAAATTTTATTTCTATATATTTGATTATTTTCTATTTCAATTAATTGATGACCTACTTAGTAATTAGAATTAATTTGAATACATTTTACAGATCCAGAGAGAAAAAAGTCTGAATAATTCCTCTCACTACAGTAAAAAGCAAAACTACAAATATTATATTGAGGAAGTAAAATATTCAATACTGATACTTCTTGAGTTTAAAGCATGAGGTAAAATACTGTCAATTGCACCATTGGTCACGTGTCCCAAGAATAGATTCACAGTGCCATTTTTTTTTCTTCACTACCTTTTTTCTGTGTTCATCACAAGCATTGCTCAAAGGCAAGCTCATTTTCTCTCTGTACTTGGTTCTATTTATCTTCCAATTAATGTCTTTAAAGTCACAATTATATTCACAAAATATATTGAAAAAAAATTTACACTGTATTTTCATTCCCATCCCTAGGAGAATGAGGCATGGTTTCATAGCCAGTGTAGACTACACAGTGAGTTCCAAACCCGACTGGGATATGAAGTGAAATTCTGCCTGTCCCCCAAAAAATGCCCTTCCACAAACTTAGTTCATTATGAATACAAAAGACATAAGATGTAAGTAAAAAATCTGAGCACTTGTGGGCTGGAAATGCAGGTAAATGATAAAGTGCTTGATTAGTATGCCCTAAGTACTACACTTAATCTCTGTAGCATAAATAAAGAAAAAAATTATGGTCATATTATAAGTCATTTAAACAAAAATATCCTGGGAGTTGGAAAGATGGCTCTAAGGTCAAAGCATCTTCTGCTCTTTCTGTGAAGTGAAGTTCAGTTTTAAACACCCACTTTGAATTGCTCAAAAATGTAAGTCTAGCTTCTGGCTGTCCAGTGCAGTCTTCTGGCCTCTGTAGACACACAAGACAGACACACATACACACTCACACACACACATGCACACACAAATATACACATACATACACACACCACAATAATGAAATAAATCTTAAATCAAAAACAAAACTAATAATAATATAATATTGCTCATTGAGGGTACATTTTTATTCTATAGAAATGAATCAGTGACAAGAAGCACATGTTGATCTTTCCACACCCATATCAGGTGGTTCACAAGTGTCTGTAACACCAGCTCCAGAGGATCAGATATCTTTCTCTGGCCTCTACAGGCACTGCACTTCCCTGCACATAGATACACAGACATAAACATATTTAAAAATAAAGTTCTAAATTAAGAACAATGTTTCAATATTAATCGAATTAGCCTTCCAAATATATATATATATACCTTTTAAATTATAGAAAGTATAGTGAGTTCAATAATAATACTATGACACATTTTACCAAAGAAAGAAAATAAATATCTTATAATATGCAAAAGGACTTGCAACCTCATAATATGAGGAATGTTATTTTTTTATTTTTATTTATTTATTTTATTTATTTATTTATTTATTTATTTATTTATTTATGTATTTATTATGTATATAGAAGAGGGTTTGAGATCTCATTACAGATGGTTGTGATCCACCATGTGGGTGCTGGGAATTGAACTCAGGACCTCTGGATGAGCAGTCAGTGCTCTTAAACTCTGAGCCATCTCTCCAGCCCTGAGGAATGTTAATTTATGCTTGGATACAATACATGCATAAGATTATTAAGAGAATGGTATATATACTTATGATGATTGGTAAAGGCTGAAATATCTAATCAGAAGATATTTGAGTCAAACACTTAGTCACATTTTGTACCTACCTAAAGATAAAAAGCTTCACACATAAATCTTTTATTTCCTCCAGAGTGCTTGTAAAAAAAATATTAAAATGTACTTAAACACAATTCCAGAAAAATTAGATACCAAATTTATACCAACATAAAAATGGTTCTTAATTTTAATGTCACTATGCATTACCAATAGTTAAAAGCAAATGGTCTACTGTTAAACTCAATATAATTACAGACATGGATGCATAAGAAAAACATTACAGCACATTCAGTGCATTCATGAATCAACAAGGGTAGTGTCTGAAAAAAGCATTCATGTTATCTAAACATGTATTTTATACTTTGCTCCCACAGAAACTGAGCCTGACTAGGATTTACATTTCATTAAATGTTTTTATTACAACCTTTTAAGATTCAAAGTCTAATAACCAAGTTTATATCAAGAAATTCACTAGAGATTTATAGGAGTTATGTGTTAGTACTTTCCTCATTGTTGCGACTAAATATCTAACAAGAAATAATTTTAAGGAGGAAGGTTATTTGGGATTTATTGCTGTGGGATGGTCTGTATGTCAAATGCTCTGATTGGTCAATAAATAAAACACTGAATGGCCAGTGGTCAGGCAGGAAGTATAGGTGGGACTAACAGAGAGGAGAATTGAGAGAACAGGAATGTGGGAGGAGACACCACCAGCTGCCACCATGACAAGCAGCATGTGAAGATGCCTGTAAGCCATGAGCCATGTGGCAAGGTATAGATTTATGTAAATGGATTAATTTAAGCTATAAGAACAGTTAGCAAGAAGCCTGCCATGGCCATACAGTTTGTAAGCAATATAAGAATCTGTGTTTACTTGGTTGGGTCTGAGCGGCTGTGGGACTGGTGGGTGACAAAGATTTGTCCTGACTGTGGGCAAAGCAGGAAAACTCTAGCTACAATTTATTGTTTTAAGGCATAGTCCAACATGGTGGATTTTGTGTGGCAATAGAGGTCACTCACATCTACACATAAATAAGCAGGGAAAGGGGAATGGCAGAGGCCAGAGTGCTTTCTCCTTTCTATTATTTTATTTAGTCTGAGACACGAGCCCCTGGGATAGTATTGTTCAGGGTATATCTTCCGTCCACAGTTAAAAAACCTCCCCATATTCCCTAAAAGGAATATCCAGTGGTGTATCCAGAATTTCCAAATGCAGTCAAGTTGACAATAAAATGTATTCGTGAAGGTGATACAATGTCTTACACCTTGTGCAAATAGTACTTTTCAATGAATCAATCATCAGATACACATAATCAACTCCAAATATATCAACACAATCTTTCCCCTTGATTATCATGACTCCGATTTTTTGTGTCTTCTATAACTTTATATCAGAATAAAACACTTACATTTGAGGCCACATAGATAATTTCATCTTCTACAGTTAAATTTTTTTTTCTAATTTATCATACAAGAAGTAACCAATTTTCATATTAGAAAAACAAATGTTGGAACAGGCTTTTACATGTATGGAGGCACAAGATTTAGTCAACCAGAGAAATGAAATCTAGTTTAACCATTAAAAAATTATTGCTAAGCCGAGATGACATATGTTTCTGTGTATCTATCATTATACTGAGATATAACAGTTCCATTTTCTTTTCCCTCTGGAAACTGAAAGAGATGCCATTCAAAGTATGTGTTCACGGTGTGACGATGGTAGACCTCTATTCTTTGTTCCCAGATATTCTGTATGTCAGACATGCTTTTAATAAACGGTACTAATATTTATAGTTTTAATGTATAAGTTCTAAGCAACAGTCAGTATTCTTCAGGGATATAGGCTTTACTGGATTGCCTGTTCCAGTGAATGTCTATTATATAGAGAGATATTGAAAATGGCTATGAAATCCTCAAATAATTTTTAAAAGTCTTCATAAGCATCAATGAATTTGAAATATCTCACAATCATCTCAAACTTCTTTGTTCGCCAACTAATAAAAATCTTATCAATAATAAAATGAAGAGGAAGTCACTTAGCCAATGATTTGTAGCAGTGATACCTTCACAGGTTGCCCATGTCTACTTCTTTCCTTCACAGACCTGTGTCAAAGATAGTCATGGGAGTTTCCCAAGAAAGAGAACACACACACACACACACACACACACACACACACACACACACACACACACACTGGCTAAAAATAGAAACTCTTCTTTACAGTACCTTTCTTGGTAACATGAAAAAAAAAAGAAATTCTGCTTAGAGGATTAAAACCATATGTCAATGGGAACTGAAGATATCGCTCAGTTGTTAAAAGTGCTTGCTGTATTCCAGAGACTTGCTTTCTAGCACTATTGTTGAGCAGCTCACAGTCACCATAGTTTCTGCTCAAGGGGATCTGAAGCCGTCTTCCGGCCTCAGCAGTTACTTGCATACATGTATATATATGCACACAATGCACACATACATGTTAATAAAAATAAAACTGTAGTGGGCTAGAGAAATTGTTCTGTGGTTATACCAGTGTCTCCTCCTCTAGAGGACCTGGGTTAAATTCCCATCACCTACTCGGCAGGTACCAACCCTTGGTAGCTTTGATTCCAAGGGTGTGACACTCTCTTCTGGGCTATATGGGCACTAGGCATGTATGTGATACACTCACACTCTTCAGGCAAAACACCCAAACATAAAATAAACTAGAATTATATTAAAATTAACTCCAGTGTTCAATTTCAAGGAACTAAAATCAAAGCAAAACAGGTGAAAAGTAAAAATAGCAGGCATTTTGGCTCACCAGCAATCCTGTCACTTTGACTTACTCTGGAAACCCAAGGCCAAGGTTCACCACACATCATAGAAGAGCCGCTGTCCTGCCAATAACTTTCTTTAGTGCCTCCTTCATATCCCTGTTCCTCAAACCATAGATAAAGGGATTCATCATTGGAGGAATTACGGAATACATCACTGAAGCCACCGCAATATGCCTGGATGAATCAGTTACCTCTGAGGTAATGTATACACCAAAACCAGTCCCATAGAACAAAGAAACAACTGACAAATGAGACCCACACGTGGAAAAGGCTTTGTATTTTCCTTCTGATGATGGCATTTTCAATACTGTAGACACAATGTGAATATAGGATAAAATTATTCCAAACAGAGGAATGCCAGCAAAAACAGCAGCTGTAACAAATATCAGGATGCTGTTAATGAGGCTGTCAGAACAGGCCAGCTTGATGACTTGTGCAATTTCACAGAAGAAGTGGAGGATTTCCAGGTCAGTGCAGAAGGACAAGTGCAGCACCATCAGACTATGCAACAGACCATTCACAATGCTAATGAATAGAGAGATAAGAACCAGATTAATACAAAAGCAGGGGTTCATGAGTGCTGTGTATCTTAGAGGGTAGCAAATGGCTACATAGCGGTCATAGGCCATTACTCCAAGGAGAAAACACTCAAAGACGGTGCAAACAGCAACAAAGAAGCCCTGGCTGAGGCAGCCTGCATAACTGATCCTCTGATCCTGTGTTTGTATGTTCACCAGCATCTTTGGAACTGTGATACTGACTAAATACAAGTCATTAAAAGACAGATGACAGAGAAATAAGTACATGGGGGTGTGGAGATGGGAGTCAAAATTGATAGCCAACATCATAAGAACGTTTCCAAATATTGTGGTCAGGTACATGCATAGGAAAGTGCCAAAGATGAGGGGCTGCAGCTCTCTATCATCTGTCAGTCCACGAAGAAAAAACTCAGAAGTGACTGATTTGTTTTCAACATCCATGTTATAGGTGAACCTTAAGGAAAAAGAGGGGTAAGAAGTTATTGAAACACATGAACTACAAGCAGCAGTATAAAGTGATATTTATTAGGAAGCCACCTTATACATGCCTTGGTCTTTCCAATGTAGCCATCAGACGTGGAATGTGAGGAAATCAGTTTGAATTCAATGCCATCCAGTTTCTCCCACCTTGTTATGGCTATCTAGTTATTAATATACATTCAAAATATACTGTACAATATCATCACAAAAAATCCATACACATGCCCAAATAAATATTAGGAGACTTTGTATTTGAGAATGGCTTGTTTTTCCTCTGCTCTAAATGAAATTGCAGCTCCCATTACAATAGGATAAGAACAAAAAGACAACAGAGATTAAGTCTCAGTCAAAAGATTCAGGGTAAAGAGTGATGGACTATGTTGATAATAGGAATACAATTGTGTGGAATTGTCTCTACTCATCTTACATATGATGTTCTGACTCACCAGATTGATTATCTCCTAAAACACCATCCTTGTTTTCTACAGATTAGTTGTAGGGTCTGTATTTCTTCTCTAGCTTCAACAAGAATGATAGAAATATCTCACTCATATGTTGCAAATGGAACAACTCTACCTTAGAAATGCAAAGACTACATGAAAGAACATGTTCCTGGTTAAAAATGAATTACTGCTGAACCAAATCCAAGCTATTTTAATATTTGAAGTGCTTTGGAGTAGGTCACAAGCTGAATGCATTGTCTCAATCTCAAGAGACTCAATGTCCATAGCTCTTCATTAAAACACCTGCATGACTATTATTCTAAACCCAGGAGTTTATATCCTTGAAGATCGACACTAACAATAGTGAAGAGTTTTGAACAGTTCTCTGATCCTGGAGACCATATGAACACAGCTGAGTTTCCTCCCACACTTTTGTATTTCATACATAAAATATACCACTGTTTTCATAAACTTCATACATTCCTTGTAACATTCTTTACAAACTAAAAATTCTTTATCATTTCCATGATATATTTTAGCTTGGATCCTATACTATTTTTAATATATATATAAAATTGTAGCTTTCTAAGTTTGCAATTATCATAAAAATTCAAACAAGGTTATTTTCCTTGTGCATCATTTCTGTTGATTGAATCTTAACTTTGTCTTTCTCTGAAGTAGATATCTTGTCTGTTTCTTATGATCACTCCTGTAGTGGGTAGCCATTCCAGCTTGGATCTGGAAGTTCCAACCCCCATTGAGACTCTGGCAACTGTCACGCCTACGAGGCGGGGCGAGGGAGGCGCCGGGGACCCGAGAGCTGGATGGCTAGCGCTCGCGCTGGGCGCTCTTCGGTGCGGCACGCTGACCAGTGCAGATTGACTGTGTAGAGCTCTGGAGAACACCGCTGGACTGCATTACACCTTCCCCAGACCCTGCGACCTACCCATTACTTAATTTGTGAGTTACCCATTAAATAAATATCCTTTTTAACTACGTGGAGTGGCCAAAATAATTTCTCCAATACACTCCTGATAGTAAAACATATTAAATACCATGACCCCACACATTAAATTTGGAAACATCAATTATTTTCACAATTGTTTTGTAATCATCTCTTCTCATAGGAAGAAGACAATGTGTTTAATTTAGGGGTTTTGTTGTTTATTCTCTTTTACAATATCAACTATAAAAGTGCTCTGCTAATATGCAATATGTAAGTGTTCCTACCTAAATGTTTTTAGTAGTAGATCACCATCTATAATATTAAAAGCAATGACAACACTGAGCAAATAATTTTATTCCTTTATTTTGTCATTATTGTATACAACAGCTTTCTTCATGGAAGACAACTGTGAACTAAATTGGGGAAATTGTTTGTCTATTTAGTACTAGAGATTTAAATTAGGATCACACAAAGTCTTCCTCATGAATTTTACCACTGAGTTTCACACACACACACACACACACACACGCACACACGCGCACACACACACACAAAATTGCCCAGGATGCACCTGAAGCAAGTCTAGCTAAGTTTGCTTTCAATACCCAACTTTAGTGCATCATTATACCAAATGGTTATGATTATAGCCCTGCACCATTAAAACTAGCTGAAGTGATCATTAAAAAGCTAAGCCACCAGAATCCATTATAGCTATTATATGTTCATACCTCATCTGATTAGAATTCAAACGTCATTTTATAGGTTTTATAGATTTATTATTGTGGAGAACATTTGCAATAGCCTGGACTATTTGGGAGTTTCTGTGTGGACCTTCTGACCAACAACTTGATTAGATGTAACACATATATGGCACTAGAGATTTCATTTGTTGGCAAGAAGTTCTTTCTTTTCTTCTTTCTTTCTTTTTTTTTGGTTCTTTACATTTTGTAGATATCAGCACTCTTTGAGATTGGTGTGACTGGTGAAAATGTTTCCCATTCCCAGATTGTAATCTGACACTTTGTCCAAGTGATGATGTTCTTTGCTATACAGATTCAGTTTCATGATGTTGTCCCATTTATTAATTGTTTGTCATAGTGCTTGCACTATTGGTGTTATGTTCAGAGAGTCTTTTCCTGTGCTAATGAGTTTAAGATGATTCTCTACTTTCTCTTCTATAAGAGTCACTGTAAGACGAGCCCGGCAGTGGTGGCCGACAGGGACATACAGTCCTGGTAGCAGCCAGCAGAGACATGCAGGCCCAACAGCAGCCCACAGAGGTAGACAAGCCCAGCAGAGACAAGCAGACACAGCTTGGAACAGGGACGCCCTAACCCCAACACCTGGGAAGATGCTATCTCTGGGACAGAACCAGAACGAATCTGAACAATCCATCTGAGGACAACCCAGGGCCCAGCTGCTGATCCTGTGAAACCCAACAACTTGGAGGTGTTGGTGAGACTACCCCACTCAGCTGAAATCCATCTGGGAGAGGATTCAGATGCCTACAGTTTGAATCTGAAGAAACAAGATCAGCTGAGGAGTTGACAAATGAACAAAACGTGACCTGGGAAAACAGAAAAAGCGCTGCCAGCCACCAAACCAGATCACCAGAATCATAAGTATATACTTCACCACTGAGATTAGCTGCCCCTGAAGAAACAGCCCATAGCACAAATTTAACCAAGAACTCCTACTAAACAAGAACTAAAAATTAGAACAAGAGAGGCACTCTCAGACACAGACACCACTGCACTGAGCAGGAAGAGATGAGTAGACGCCAGTCAAAAATACAGGCAAAAACATAAAGACCTATAATGGCAACATCAGAATGTAGTGATTCTACACCTGCAAGACCTGAACATACATGACAGAAGAACAGAAGAAATCAACCCTAAAAATGACTTTAAGAAGATGACAGAGTCAAGTTTCCTAAAGAAGAAATAAAACATTCCCTCAAAGAGGAATCTTTTTAAAGAAGGAAATGAAAAAACTCACTTAAAGAGGAAAATAAAACTTCTTAAAGAGGAAATTAAAACCCATTAAAGAGGAAATGAGGAAATTAAAAACACCATTAAAGAGAAATAAAAAACTCTTAAAGAAGAAGAAAAAAACGAACAAAAAATGGGAAGAAATCAAATCAAAGCCAAGAAAAAGCAATTAACAGATGAAAGAAACAATCCAAAGATCTGAAAAATGAATTTTAGACAATCAGAAAACAACATGCTGAGGGAATGCTGGAAATAGAAATCCTGACTAAACGAACAGGAACTACAGAAACAAGCATAACCAACCGATTGCAAGAGATGGAACAGAGAATCTCTGATTCTGAGACACAATAGAGAAAATAAATTCGTCAGTCAAAGAAAACACTAAAGACAAAAAGTCAAACACAAAACGTCCAGGAAATTTGGACACCATGAAAAGACTAAACCTGAGAAAAATAGGGATAGAAGAAGGAGAAGAACACCAATTCAAAGGCACAGAAAATATATTCAACAAAATCATAGAAAAAAACTTTCCTACCTAAAGAAAGAAATACCTATGAAGGTACAAGAAGCATACAGAACACCGAATAGGCTGGATCCAAAAAAAAAAGTCCGCTTGCCACATAATAATCAAAACACTAAACACACAGAACAAAAGAAAAAATATTAAGAACTGCAAAGGAAAAAGACCAAGTAACATATAAAGGCAAACCATCAGAATAACACCACACTACTCAATAGAGTCTATGAAAGGTTAGAAGATCATGGACAAATCTTATACAGACACTAAGAGACCATGGATGCCAACCCAGATTATTATACCCAGCAAAAACTCTCAATCACCATAGGCAGAGTAAACAAAATATTTCAGGATAAAAACCAGATTAAATCAATACCTGTCCACAAACCCAGCCCTAGAGAAAGCACTAAAAGGAAAATTCAACCCAAAGAAGCTAAACACATCCATGAAAAATCAAGCAATAGATAATCACACACCAACATACACCAAAGAAGGACAACACAACACAACCACAAAAAATAACAGGAATTAACAATAACTGGTCATTAATATCCATCAATATCAATGGTCTCAACTCACCTATAAAAAGACACAGGCTAACAGAATGGATAAGAAAACAGGACCATCCATCTGCTGCATACAAGAAACACACCTTAACTTCAAAGGCAGATACTACCTCGAGAAAGGGCTGGGAAAAGGCTTTCCAAGCAAATGGACCTAAGAAACAAGCTGGTGTAGCTATCCTAATACCTAATAAAAATAGACTTCAAACTAAAATCAATCAAAAGAGATCAGGATGGACATTACATATTTATCACAGGAAAAATCCACCAAGATAAAGTCTGGATTCTAACATTTATGCTCCAAATACAAAGCACCCACATTCATAAAAGAAACCTACTAAAGTTTAAAAACGCACATCAAACCCACCCATTACTAGTGGAGATTTCAACACACACTCTCACCAAAAGACAGATCTACCAGACTGAAACTTAACAAAGAAATAAAGGACCTAACAGATGTTATGACTCAAATGGACTTAATAGAGATCTACAGAACATTCCATCCTAACACAAAAGAATATACCTTCTTCTCAGCACCCCATGGAACCTTCTCAAAAATTGACCACATGCTTGGACACAAACAAATCTCAACAGATACAAAAAAATTTGAAATAACCTCCTGTATTTTATCAGACCACCATGCCTTAAAGTGAGACCTCAACAACAAAAATTATAGAAAACCCACAAACTCATGGAAACTGAATAATGCCCACCTGAAACATCAATGGGTCAAGGAAGAAATAAACAAATTAAAGATTTCCTAGAATTCAATGAAAATGAAAGTTAACAACATACCCAAACTTATGGGATACTATGAAAGCAGTGCTAAGAGGAAAATTCATAGCTCTAAATGCACACATAAAGAAGATGGAGCAATCCCATACCATTGAATTAACAGCACAACTGAAAGCCCTAGAGCAAAAAGAAACAAACTCACCCAGGAGAAATAGATGACAGGAAATAATCACATTGAGGGCCAAAATCAACGAAATAGAAAAACAAGAGAACAATACAAAAAATCAATGAAACAAAGAGTTGATTTTTGAAAAAAATCAACATGATAGTCAAACCCCTAGCCAAATTAACCAAAAGGCAAAGAGAGAGCACCCAAATTAACAAAATCAGAAATGAAAAGGGAGATATAACAACAGACAATGAGGAAATCCAGAGAATCATCAAGAGCATACTTCAAAAACCTGTACTCCACAAAAATGGAAAACCAGGAAGAAATGGACAATTTTCTGGATAAATACCACATACCAAAATTAAATCAAGACCAGAAAACCATTTAAATAGACAATAACCCTAAGAAATAGAAACAGTCATCAAAAAAAAAAAAAACCCAGGACCAGATGTTTCAGGCAGAATTCTACAGATTTCAAAGAGAACTAATACCAATACTCATCAAAGTTTCCACACAAAATAGAAACAGAAGGAACCCTACCAAACCTTTTTATGAGGCTACAATTACCCTGATACCCAAACCACACAAAGATGCAACAAAGAAAGAGAACTACACCAATCTCCCTCATGAACATTGATGCAAAAATGCTCAACAAAATATTGGCAAACTGAATCTAAGAATAAATCAAAAACAATTATCCATTATGACCAAGTAGGATTCATCCCAGGGATGCAAGGATGGTTCAACATATGAAAATCAGTCAATGTAATACACCATATAAACAAAACTGAAAGAAAAAAAACAATATGATCATCTCCTTTGATGCTGAAAAGCCTTTGACAAAATCCAACACCCCTTCATGATAAAGGTCTTAGAAAGATCAGGAATACAAGGAACATTTCTAAACATAATAAAAGCAATTTATAGCAAGCTAACAGCAAACATCAAATTAAATGGAAGAGAAACTCAAAGCGATACACTAAATTCAGGAACAAGAAAAGGCTGTCCACTCTCCCATATTTATTCAATGTAGTACTAGAAGTTCTAGCTAGAGCAATAAGACAGCAAAAGGAGATCAAAGGGATATAAATTGGCAAGGAAGAAGTCAAACTTTCACTATTTGCAGATGATATGATAGTATACATAAGTGACCTCAAAAACTCTACCAGGGAACTCTTACAATGATAAACTCCTTCAGTAAAGTGGCATGATACAAGATCAACTCAAAAAAATCAGTAGCCCTCATATACACAATGATAAAAGGGCTGAGAAAGAAGTCAGAGAAACATCTCCCTTTAAAATAGCCACAAATAATATAAAATACCTTGGGATAACACTAACTCAACAAGTGAAGGACCTTTTTGATAAGAACTTTAAATCTCTAAAGAAAGAAATTGAAGAAGATATCAGAAAATGGAAGGATCTCCCATGCTCATGGATAGGTAGGATTAACATAGTAAAAATGGCAATCTTACCAAAGCAATCTACAGATTCAATGCAATCCCCATCAAAATCCCAACACAATTCTCACAGACTTGGAAAGAAAAATACTCAACTTCATATGAAAAACAAAAGACCCAGGATAGCTAAAAGAATCCTATACGAATAAAGCAACCTTGGAGGCATCACCATCCCTGACCTCAAAATCTACTATAGAGCTATAGTAATAAAAACAGCTTGGACTGGTATAAAACTGACATACGACAAAATGGAATCCAATTGAAGACCCTGACATTAATCCATGCAACATATGAACACCTGGTTTTTTGACAAAGGAGCCAAAACTATACAATGGAAAAAAGAAAGTATCTTCAACAAATGGTGCTGGCATAACTGGATGTCAATATGTAAAAGATTACAAATAGATGCATATCTGTCACCATGCACAAAACTCAAGTCCAAGTGGACAAAGGCTTGAACATAAATCCAGTTACACTAAACTTAAT
Source organism: Peromyscus leucopus (assembly GCF_004664715.2). Lineage (NCBI taxonomy): Eukaryota > Metazoa > Chordata > Mammalia > Rodentia > Cricetidae > Peromyscus > Peromyscus leucopus. Next base: position 52,247,143 of record NC_051069.1, read on the forward strand.
AGAAAGAAAGTAGTAAGCACTCTTGAATGCATTGGCACCGAGACCTTTCCTAAATAAAACACCAACAGCACAGACCCTGAGCACAACAATTAATAAATGGGACCTCTCGAAATTGAGAAGCTTTTGCAGGGCAAAAGACACAGTCAATAAGACAAAAGACAGTCAACAGAATGGAAAAAGATGTTCACCAACCCCAATCTGACAGAGGATTGATCTCCACAGTATATAAAGAACTCAAAAAAACTAGACATCAAAATACTGAACAGTCCAATTAAAAAATGGGCTAAAGAGCTAAACAGAGAATTCACAAAACAAGAATCCCAAATGGTTAAAGACATTTAAAAAATGCTCAACATCCTTAATCATCAGAGAAATGCAAATCAAAATGACTCAGAGATACCACTTACACCTGTCAGAATGGCTATGATCAAAAATACCAATGACAGTCAATGTTGGAGAGGATGTGGAGCAAAAAACACTCCTCCACTGTTAGTGGGAATGTAAAACTTGGACAACCACTGTGGAAATCAGTATGGTGGTTTCTCAGAAAATTAGGGATTGAACTAACTCAAGACCCAGCCATCCCACTCTTGGGCATATACCCAAGGAATGCTGATTCATACCATAAAGACACATGCTCAGCTATGTTCATAGCAGCACTATTTGTAATAGCCAGAACCTGGAAACAACCTAGATGCCCATCAATGGAAGAATGGATGAAAAAAATGTGGTCCATATACACAATGGAGTACTACTCAGCAGAGAAAAACAATGAAGGAATGAAATTTGCAGGCAAATGGATGGAACTAGAAAACATCATCCTGAGTGAGGTAACCCAAACCCAGAAAGACAGTCATGGTATGTACTCACTCATAAGTGGATTCTAGATATAAAATATAAAGAACAATCAGACCAAAACCCATAGAACCATTGAGGCCATATTATATGCATGGAGGTCCCTAGGACAACTGTGGCTTATGATAAATTTCAGTTTTACTCAGTTATTGAAAAAAAATAGCCAAATGAATGGAAACACATGAACTATGAACCAAAGGCTGAGGTGCTCCCCAGCTGGATCAGGCCCTCTGAATAGGTGAGACAGTTGATTGGCTTATCAGTTTGGGATGCATCTGGGCAGTGGGACCAAGTCCTGTGCTCATTGCATGAGTTGGCTGTTTGAAACCTGGAGTTTTGCAGGGACACTTGGCTCAGTCTGGGGGAGGAAGGACTGAGTCTACCAGGTTGATCACAGTCCTCGGGAGAGGATTTGCCCTGGAGGAGGTGGAATGGGGGGTAGGTTGGGGTAAGGGAGGGAATGGGAGAAGGGAGAATAGGGGGACCCGTGGCTGATATGTCGAACTGAATGGTATTGTAAAATAAAATAAAAAAATAATTTAAAAAAAAAAAGAGTCACTGTAACTGGCCTTATGTTGAGTCTTTATTCATTTAGAATGCAATTGTGCAAGGGCATGAATATGGATCTATTTACATTCTTCTACATACAGCTATCAAGTTTGGCCAGGCAGCACAATTTGTTGAAGACACTGTCTTTTTACAGTGTGTATTTTTAGAGTCTTTGTCAAAAATTAGGTGTCCATAGATGTATGGATTTAATGTTTGGATCTTCGAACTTGATTTCATTGACCAAGGTGTCTGCTTTACTATGCTATTTTTTTAACTATAGCTCTGTAGTACAGCTTGAGATCTGGGATATTAATACCTCTTGGCAGTTTCTAGGATTATTTAGAATTATTTTACTATGCTGAATTTTTTGTGTTTCTATATGAAGCTAAAAATTATCCTTCCAATTCTGGGAAGAATTATGTTAAAACTTGATAGAGATTGCATTGAACTTGTAGACTGCTTTTGGTAGGATGATCAATTTTACTATAATCAAGTTTAGTATAATTTTAATCATACTAATTCATAAGCATAGGTCATCTTCCCCACCTTCGTATATCTTCTTCAGTTTCTTTTTTCAATGTCTTAATCTTTTTATTATACAAGTCCTTACTTGCTTGATTAGAGTTACCCCAAAGATATATGATTTGAGACTATGTGAAAAGTACTGTTTCCCTGATTTTTT
>NC_051069.1:52624553-52670728 GCF_004664715.2 Peromyscus leucopus
TCACTCTTCGATGTAGTTCATGTTTCAGCTGTGAATGGTGGTTGTTTGTCTAGAAAAGCTTCTCTAGCTATGGACAGTCTTTGTTGTATGTAGAAAGTGGAGGGTTTCTGAGAAAAAATCCTCCTGAACTGAATCTATCAGGATAAATAGGAGTCATCCAGAAAAATGAAACATGAAATGTTCTTGGAAATGAGGATTTCATCAATGACTATTCTCTCTATAGCTCCTGAGCCAGCCAGCACTACCCTACCTTCTTCATCTACATCTCTGCAGCCAGAACTTGACACAGGTATCTTGGGTCGCATTACCTACCTTTGATTAGTTCCCTTTACCCACACCTCCACCATCTGTCTTCTAGATAGAGCTAGGAAACCAGTATATGAAGGTTCTAGTGTCAGGGTCATTTTAAAATGCATAAGGATCAGACTAATAATCTAACTGGTTACTTGTCCACATTCAGCCAAATGGCATGTGAGACAAATAGACTACTGCAATACTTTGGTTAGTTGTGGGGTTGGGATTGTGGGGGAAACAGGCATATAACATAATGTAGAAAGGAAAAGGCTTGCTGAGGAATATTCCTCCTGAACTGACTCTCTCAGGATGAGTAGGAGTCATCCAGATAAAGTAAGAATGAAAGGTTCCAGGAAATGAGGATTTCAATATGAGGGCTCAGTGACCAGGAACAACGTAGTGGATGTGTAGAATTGAGAGGATTTTGATTTCCATGAATCATATTGTTCAACTCCCAGTGCAGCCTCTCTGTGTCCTGCTTAGCACCTACTGAGTCATAGTGCTGGGGTCAGGATAGATGAGTAAAAGAGAATGAAAGTCAGTGGAAGATGACTTGAAGTGTAGCTGAAGTTTTCCTGGTCCCGCCTGGCCCACAGTCAGGACAAATCTCTCTTACCTGCCAGTCCCACAGCTGGCTCAGACCCATGCAACCACAGAGAAGCTTATATTAATTATGAACTGTATGGCTATTAACTCAGGCTAATTATTGACTACCTCTTACACTTAAATTAACCCATGATTCCTATCTGTGTTTAGCCATGTGTCTTGGTACCTTTCTTTTTCAGCTCTGCCTTCACATCTTGCTTTCTCTGTATCTGGCTGGTGACTCAGCCTTCCTCTTCCCAGAATTCTCCTTGTTTGCTTATCCCACCTATACTTCCTGCCTTGCTCCTTGTCAATCAGCATTTTATTAAACCAGTGTGCAAAAGCATTATCCCCAGCATTAAAAGCTGCTGTGGGATGCCTTCTGTTGCTGTGATAAATGTGATAGTCTAATAAAGGAACTTGGGGAAGTATGAGTTTGTTTCAACTTATATTTCTATGTCACAGTCTATACTTAAAGAAGTCAAGTAAGAACTCAAGGCATAAAGCTAGAGAGGACCTAAAGAAGAGTATGGGGGAACACTGCATACTGGCTTATTTTCAGGCTCATATCATTTAGCTTTCTTGTACATTCCAAGCCCACCTGACTGGTGGTGGTGCTGCTCATAGTTGAATGGGTCTCCTACATCAAATAGCAGTCAAGGTAATACCAGATAGGTATACCCAAAGGTCTGTCTGATGGATGCAATTCTGTAATCTTTCTTCCCAAGTGTGACTACTTGCCAACCAATATTAGCCATCACAAGTGTCAATTTTTCAGGCTTGTATTTGACCCTGAATGTACACATGGAACCATGGGTAGTAGTGGACTATGAACAGTCCTAGTGAGAATTTTAATTTCAGAAAGGCACTCCTAGTGCTCACAATAGAGAACATCTTTAGACAGAGCATCCATTGAGTCTGAAGGAAAAATTCTGGTTGTGAGTAGATAAGACTTAAGCTAGAACAAATACAGAATCAATGTAAGGAATGTTCAGAAAATTTGTGTGATTTGTGTAATGTAGAGCTAAGAAGTTGTGTAGTTTCTGACTTGAATGGTTGTTTTGTTATATGTTAAGAGGGTGGAAGTGAAGATAAGTTGATGAGAACAGGATTCTACTCTGGTATCAGCTAATTTTCAGTTGTATCTCTTCTCTTCATACAGCTATGGGGCACCATCTGGAGATCCTAACAATCAACTTCACCATAACCAATCTTCCATATTCATCAAATATGAGCAATGGCTCAGCTGTGTTAAGCTCAACTGAGAGTGTCCTGCAGTACCTGGTGAGGACCTTATCCAAGCAGTCTGGGGGAGATAAATCCCATATGACCTCCTTTTCAATGCCTGTTTTCATTTTCCTCCTCCTTCACCATCCATAGCTTGGACACTTGTTCCAAAATGGCTCCTTCAACTCAACCTGCAGATTGGATTCCCTCAGGTGAGGCTACTTTCTGACCATTGGCCAGGAATGACCATTGCTTATTGTTATCGTTCTCATTCCTAGTTATTCCCTCTGGTTCTGATCTTCATTATGACTTTTCTGAAATCTCCACACTCCTCTCTTTCTAGGCCTAAGAAGAATGGAACAGCCACTGGTGTGGATGCCATCTGCACCTACCACCATGACCCTTCACATCCTGGGATGAACATCCAAGGACTGTACTCAGAACTGAAAAATCTAACCCAGGGAATCACCCAGCTGGGCAACTACTCACTGGACAAGAACAATCTATATGTGAATGGTGAGTATGCTCTCTGATTTGCTATGCAATATTCTCAAGCATTTTTATGTTCATATGCTTCTGAGTATATGAAAATTTCTCTGAGTTTCTTAGGAAATATTATAAATTATGGTGGTATTGTGCTCCCCAAAATATTGTGCACCCTAATAAATTTATTTTGGGTCAGAGAACAGACAGCCACTAGATACAGAGGCTAGAAAATGGTGGCACTCACGCCCTTAATCCTAGCATTCCAGAGCCAGAAATCCCTCTGGATCTCTGTGAGTTCAAGACCACATTGATAACAGCCAGGCATGGTGACACACGCCTCTAATTCCAAGAAGTGAGCCTTTAATCCCAGGGAGTGATGGCAGAAAGGCAAGATATATAAGGCATGAAGACCAGGAACTAGAAGCATTTGGCTGGTTAAGCATTTGGCTGGTTAAGCTTTCAGGCTTCTAGCAGCACAGTTCAGCTGAAAACCATTGGGATGAGGACACAGAAGCTTCCAGTCTGAGGAAACAAGACCATCTGAGAAGTTGGCCAGGTGAGGTTAGCTGTGGCTCATTCTATCTTTCTGAACCTTCGGTGTTCACCCCAATAACTGGCCTCAGGTTTGATTTTATTAATAAAACTTTTTAAGATTCATGCTACAATAAATAATTCAGCAGTCATTCTCAATACCTTGAGTCTACATTTTTTTCTCCACACTCTGCTTGTTTGATCAAGCCTGAAATGTCAGTGCCTACTGCACAAATCCTTATAATAAAATCCAGAACCAGATATTGGGATAAATGCTGAAAGATCAGAGAGACAAAGGAACAAGTCACAGCCACTTCTCACTCCATGAATCCTCTGACTGAATGCCTCTGAGTCCTCAGCCAAAAAGGCCTAATTTCTGTCTCCTCCTGCCTTATATTCCTTTCTCTGCCCAGCCATATCACTTCCTGTCTCAACCTTCCTAGTACTGGGATTAAAGGCATATGGCTCCCAAGTACTGGAATTAAAGGTGTGTGCCACCACTGCCTGGCTGTTTCTCTTTTAGACTGGATTAATCTTATATAGTCCAGTGTTGCTTTGAACTCACAGAAATCCAGACAGATCTCTGCCTCTGCCTCCTGAGTGCTGGGTATAAAGGTGTGTTCCACTACTACTTGACCTCTATTGCTAATTCTGTGGCTAGCTCTGTCCTCTGATCTTCAAGCTTTATTTCTTAGATTACAAGTATATCACCACAACCGTTATGAATATAAATATTTACAAAGCATTTTGTTGCCATGTCTATTTGGAACAACAAAGTAATTTTTCCTTGTAGGGCTAATTACCTTCCCAGTCAAAGGTTTTTATGAGGTTTATGGTACCAGGAATAAATTACTTCCATTGAACCAATTCCAGTATCCATTCTGAAATCAGTTGGTTATCCATAATAGTCATGCCACAATTGCACTATTGAGCACATCTTTGCTACCCATTTGTTATTTTAACACACAAGGTCTGCAGCTAAGTAAAAATGTTAATTAGTTTTCTCTCAGCAGCCTGCATTTCACCTTCTGCTACAAGGTACACCAGTCAGCAATAAAAGAGCTTGCAGTTCAGTTCAAGATTAATTGCTTCCTGCATTCAAAAGTGTTGGTGTCGGGCGCTGTCAAGGAGCTCGAGGCTGAGGGTGCTCGGGACCGGGAGACCCGGCCGCCGGGCCGCGGGCTCCTCAGCAATGTTTTACTCAGGACTCCTCACCGAGGGCGGCCGCAAGGAGACCGACATGCGGGAAGCGGCGTCCCTGCGGCAGCAGCGCCGGATGAAGCAGGCGGTGCAATTCATCCACAAGGACTCCGCCGACCTGCTCCCCCTGGACGGCCTCAAAAAGCTGGGCTCGTCCAAGGACACGCAACCTCATAACATTCTGCAGAGGCGCCTCATGGAAACCAACCTGTCCAAGCTCCGGAGCAGTCGAGTCCCTTGGGCCTCCAAGACCAACAAATTCAATCAGGCAAAGTCTGAAGGGCTAAAAAAGTGTGAAGATGATGACATGATTTTAGTGTCTTGCCAGTGTGCTGGAAAGGATGTGAAAGCTCTGGTTGACACCGGCTGTCAGTATAATCTCATCTCTTCGGCCTGTGTGGACAGATTGGGACTAAAGGACCATGTTAAATCTCACAAGCATGAAGGAGAAAAGCTTTCTCTGCCACGGCATCTCAAAGTAGTAGGCCAGATTGAGCACCTACTGATTACAGTGGGCTCTCTCCGTCTGGATTGCCCAGCAGCTGTGGTTGATGATAATGAAAAAAACTTGTCACTTGGGCTTCAGACTCTTAGATCCCTGAAGTGTATCATAAATTTGGACAAGCACCGGCTGATCATTGGGAAGACAGACAAAGAAGAAATCCCTTTTGTGGAGACAGTGTCTTTGAATGAAGCCAACACTTCAGAAGCATAATTGCAGCCTGGAAAGTGTCTGCATGTGCACACACCAGGCTGACAGACTGAGAAAACTGGGTTTGAATGAAATGCAGTAGCAACTTGCTATGGACCAAGTCCTTCCCTCCAGTACATCCTGCAGGGGCTTCTTCCCACTCAGACCTTTCTAGACTATAGTCTGTGCTTAGAGATCTTGTCTAGTTAATGGCTTAATGGTTAAACAGCCATTGTTTTTTACTTCTTTGAATATTTAATTTATAGACCCTTTGGACACTGCCAGGTCTTATTTGTGGCCTATTTCTCTGCTTATTCCAAGAATTTGCTTTTATTAGTCCAGTGTAGGGGCTGCCATGTTTCTCCACAGATAAAACTTGCTTTTTTAATAGTAAAATATATAGTAAATAGGATTCTCTTTTTAGCTGTTTCAAGGAGTTATATAAACATGTCTTGAAGTTAGAATCTCTTCCAATGAAGTAATTGATTTTTCCAATGTGAACTGATCTGAGAGATGTCTCAGAGAGATCATCTGATCCAGACATTTCACTTAAACACACAGACAGTCAAGTGAATTGTCTAAATTTACATATTAAGTCAGTAGCAGAAGCCAGACAGAATCTGGCCTGACATCCAAACCAAGGCTTTTGTGTTGCTTCATTTTTCCCAAGCCTTACGAGGAAGGCAGCAAGGTTAGAGTGCAAAAAAAAGGAGGGGTACTGGATGTGGGTTAGTGGTGGAGTGCTTGCCTAATGTGCACGAGGTCCTGGGTTCAATCCCAGCGCTAGAGATAAAGAGAGATGGCTTGGTGATTAGGAGTGCTTGCTGCATAAGCACGAAGACTGCTATTTGGACCCCAGTACCCAAAGGCTGGGCACAGTCCTACACATACCTGTGACCCCAGAACTGAGGGGGCTGATGACAGGATGACTGATGGGACTTTCTAGCTGCCAGTCCGACCCAGAGAGGGAGAGAAAGCGAGGAAGAGAGAGGTAGAGCTCTATCTCCAGAGACCCCGTCTCAAAGGAACAAGGTAGAGAGTGATAGAGGAATAGAGGATACCCAATGTGAGTGTGCACAGGTGCACAGCTCCACATACACTTGTACAAATTCCTGCACACACCTCTCATAGACACACCACAGAAGAAAGGAGAGTTGGGGAGAAACAACAGGCTACAAAGAAAAACAGGGAACTTAACAAGAGAAAAAAGAAACCACAGAGAGGAAGGAATATTAGTTCCGGACATACCATAGATAATCTAATTGTCACTATCAGATACTGATTACCCCTAAGAACCAGCAAGAATTTCTGTCTGTCTGGTTACATGTCACAATGATTCAAGTATCTGGAAAGAGAGGTAAAAAGGAAGAATAAGATCCAAAGTGGGGCCAGAATAGAAGGGAGGAGACTGAGTATACTCAGTCAGTGGGAAAGCCTACCTGGAAAACTTGCCTGGCATTGAAATAGGGAGTGAAACCTCCAGGCAGGGAATTGAAGACTGGGAAACCCTCAGTACAAGGAAAGGTGTTAAGAACCATTAAGAGCTGGGTATATTGCATGCCTCTAATCCCAGCACTAAGGCAGAGGCAGGCAGATCTCAGAGTATGAGACCAGCCTGGTCTACAAAGTGAGTTCCAGACCAGTCAGAGATAAACAGTCTCAAAAGACAAATAAACAAAACAGAACAAACTTTATAACTGCCCAGTATTTCCTGACCCATCTCAGTGGATTGGGGAAATCATGGGATGGTTGTTGTTTTTGTTTTTGCTCTTGTGTCATCTCAGGCATCTTCAGTTCAGTTACAGAAGCATTTGACTAAGTCAGAAAACTAACCAACCATGAGTATCCTTCAAGACATTCCTAAGTCTACCCTTGGCTCATAGCAGTTCTCAAACTTTGTGTCTTGCCTAGTGTCCCAGCCATCAGCCTGTCTATGAGCAGCTCTCCTTATGTGGAGGAATGTGCCCCTTCACTGAGGCCTCCCAGCACTTCTGTTTATCACAGTATCAGATCAGCCTGCTTCTCACAGGACAGAGCTGAAGATGTCGCCCCTTGTGCCTACTTGAGAGTTCTACCCCAGGCCTTGATGCTTGGCTGCAAGGGAAGCATACTGCAGACTCCTTCTAGTGTCTTCTTATTTGGATTTCCTGAGGACCCAGTGAGGCCAGGAATTCTCAGGCTCTTGAAAGATGCAATTGATCCTGGCCCTTTTGAGTTCAGCACTGTATGGCACTAGGATGATTAGATGGCCTTCAGTGTTCCTTCTGGTCTCTGAAAATCAGTCTGTGATTCTTAAATTTGGAAATAGAAACAGCGGGGGTGAACTGGACTCCATCTCATAGTTCACTCAGCTCATTCAAATTGTCTGAATTCTTTAACCAAATTATTTTAACCCCAGGCATAATAGAGACACCTAAAATGCTTCAAGATAATTATAAGTCTTGAGATTCATTAATACTTGTTTTGTTTTTTTTGAGACAGGATCTCATTATGTATCCTTGGCTGGCCTGGAACTCAGTATGTAGATGAGGCTGGCCTAAAACTCATATAAATCCACCTGCCTCTGCCTCCTGTGTTTAATGCTTTTTAAATGCTGCCAAATTAATTACTCTTATAGCTTCTGTCTCCCCAATGTTCACAAGGGGATACTGGCTCTGCTTTTGGGAGCTAGCAAAGCAAGGAGGTAAATGAGTTTTCCTATCAGAAATTTAGTGTTTCTAAGGGTGTAAGAAAGTGCCTACCACATCATAGTTCTGAGTTCCTGGAAAGTGGTCGCAGACCTGTCTCATTTCTAAATAGATGACGCATCCAAGAAGTTGAAAAACATTACTTTTGGCATTTCTTTATCTAATTTGAGGAAGGATTATTTTCTGACTTTCCCTTTTCCTTGCTCTGCACACAGCCCACTAGTTTGATTTTCTGTTCCTTAGCTCACAGCATCTATAGATTGGATTACCTAGCTACCCTTACTCTTGTGTAGTAGAAATACCTTTTCGGGCTGGGGACATGGAGGAGATGAACTGGATTCCTTCTCCTTCTGTTGCCAGGTCTCTGCATTAGCACTTTATCTGCTCAGTGTTTCTGGCTGTACTGGGCTTCTTTGTGACACTGATATATCAATAAACTGGGACCTTGCCCTCAAAAAAAAAAAAAAAAAAAGTGTTGGTGTCTTGTCTTTCTATCTATTACCCTCATTTTAACAATAAGGAGTGAAGAGAAAGGGGAATTCATACTCCTATAACAGGTTATTGCTAATCAGAATTTTGATGATCTGAGTTTTCATCTGGTCACTATAATTCAGAAGTTGCAGGACACATATAGGGTTTTAGCCTTCATAAAGTAGGTGATTCATATGGGTTTTTTTTGTTTGTTTTTTTTTTTTTTTTTTTTTTTTTTTTTGGTTTTTCGAGACAGGGTTTCTCTGTGTAGCTTTGCGCCTTTCCTGGAACTCACTTGGTAGTCCAGGCTGGCCTCGAACTCACAGAGATCTGCCTGGCTCTGCCTCCCAAGTGCTGGGATTAAAGGTGTGCACCACCACTGCCCAGCTTGATTCATATGCTTTAATATGTTGTCTACTCAATAGTACCAAGAATCTTAGCCAAACATTAAGCTTAGCATCAGAGACAAATAAGTTACATATGAACTTTGCCCCAATGTAAACTACAGTGAGGCACAGATATTTTTCAACACTATATTCTTCAAATGGGAGTGGGGAATATAGAAAGTACTCAATAAACATCAACTGGATGAATAGATAGAGGGAGAGTACAAGGGAAGATGATAGTGCAGGTGAGTACATATAAATGGGGATTAAGGTATGACAGTAGTTCTTATGAGACGCTCTTGTTAGGAACATCCTCTAGAAGTGGTAAGGAAGTATTAGATCTGGCAGAAATGGCAATAAATTCTTGTTCATGTTGATATTTATGTTAGCTCTTAGAACAGAAGTAGTTTCTAAATAATTATGTACAAATGCATGCATCCATATTTGCCCCACATGTACCAAGGCACGGAGTGTGGGACCTTGTTGCTACTTTTCCTTATGTGTGCATTTTGTGTTATAGGTTACAATGAACATGGTACAGAAGGACTTCCTACAAGTATGTATCAATTTGATCTATCTAGGTCTTGGTCCACACATTTCTCTTCATTTATAAAGGAAACTTGCCATAAGCACAAGGCAATCTCTGGAAAGGGACTAAGGCCTTAGTGGAAAAAAGTTGCTGTCTCTGACCTCTTCTTGGAATTTCAGTTCAAGTGTTAGATTTTTCTTCACTCCTCTTGGTTAGAGAAAGATGTTTATACAAGTGTTGCCTGCAGAATTACAGGGCTGAATTCAGATGAAGACTAGAGTTTACATCTTTTAAAACAAATAAAATGTTCCCTAGTAGGAGCTTCATTATTAAGTTGAAAATTCTGATGGCTACTTAAGTAATTCTAGAAATTCTTTCATATTCTCTTGTTCAGCAATCCATTTCTCTGTTTTTGTAGCTATCCTTTTTTTCATTTTTCTACTCATTCATCCTCAGGTACCACATTTCCATCGATCTATCCATCCATCTACATATCTACTCATACATCTATCTGCATATCTACTTATCTATCTTCCCATCTACTTTCTTGCCCATTCTCATGTATTATCTTTATTCCTTCTGTTTTTCCTTCTACAGTTAATTTGTTAATCCATTTTCACCCCCTGCATCCATCCACCAATATTTCCACCCATTGGCCTGCTTATCCTTCATTAATTGATTACTTGCTTTCTCTATCTAGCAACACATACATATAATTACAGACCCATCTAGTCAGCTAGACAATCACCTACCTACCTAAACATCCATCCATATATCTATCTACTTCTGCATCTGTCAATTTGTCCATCCATCTACAGACCACCTTGTTCTGTCCATTTGCCTGCTTGAAATTACTTCTTTCTGTCTTTTCTCCATTGGTATATGTATCTATTTATCCATCCATTCACCTACTCTCTTATCCATTCATCTATGTATCTGCTCATATATGTACCCACTGACCCATATGTCTAACCATTTATCTGTATTTGTCAATTCTATCTACTCATCTACCAATATTCTCTATCCAGTTATCTTCTTGGCATTTGTTCCCTCCACCTGTTCTTACTCTCTTTATCCATCCATCCACACACACACACACACACACACACACACACACACACCATATATCCCATAGATTCATCTACCACCTACATGTCCATCTATCATCTATACCATGTACATATATTTATCTATTCTTTATTAAATGTTATCTTCCTTCCATCATTCCGCCTTCTCTTTATTTTTATTCTTTGATTTTGTTTTGACTATCCATTTATCTATCATCCTTCTACTCATGCATTCATATCTTCTACATTTTTTTTTGTCTTCCAGTTCATCTGGCCTATTTGCTTACCCTCTCCTGCTATCCACTTTCACTATCTTGAATTGATTACATTCACAGACTTGCCCCTCTTCATTCAGGCAATCACTCTGTCCTTTACTCTTGTTTATGATCCACCTGGGAATGATTTTCATGGCTTGGACCACTGATGGAAGGTTCTCTCATTATGTGAAGCCACTGTCTATCCTGATGATAATCCTTTCCCTAGCTCCTGGGTCACCCACCACCATCCTGGCTTCTCCGTCAAAATCTGTGCAGCCAGAACCCACAACAGGTATGTTGCAGTTCTTTTTCCTATCCTAGATGAGTTTCCCATTCCACACCTCACTACCTAACTTCCATATGACAACTAGAACACTAGGATGTGAATGTCCTAGTGTCAAGGCCATCACAGTATAATAATAAAGATATGTCTAGCAATTCAATCAGATGTCTCCCTTCATGCAACCACCAGACTCTGAATTAATACAGTGAGGAATTTTTGTGGGAGAGGAGTCACATACCATAATATAAAGAGGCAATGACTTTTTGGAGAATGTTGCACCTGAACTGAATCTCTCAAGGTGAGTAGAAGTGACCCAGATAAATAAGTTTTGGAATTTTACTGGGAGTATTCCCTCAGTGAGGGCTCCGAGGCTTACAGCAACATAATGTGATGGGAGAATAGAGAAGTTGGTTTATCTGAACCAAAAAAGCTCAGCTCCCAGTATAGCTTCTGGATGTCTAGTTCTGGACTCACAGTGCCATGCTGGCAGTTGAAGAATGAATAAGTAACTAAATGATAAAAGATAACAAGAAACCAGATCAGAAAGGACCTTGAATGCCTAATCAAGAAGCTTCACCTTGGGATCTGGGAGATTTCTCAGTGGTTAAAGTGCTTGTTAAACAAACATGTGGACTACAGTTAAAATCCCAACATGGTAGCCTATCGGTAATCCCAGCACTTGGAAAGACAAGAAAGAGGACCCTCATCAAAACTGACCAGCTAGTCTAGTCAATGATGTAACCTGAGTTTTCATGAGAGACCCTTCCTCAATACATAATGTTGATAGAGATTAAGGAAGATACTTGGTATCAATCCCTGGCCCCCACATTTGCATGTGTGGGCACACACACACACACACACACACACACACACACACACACACACACACGAAACAAAACCAAGGCAAAATAAACTTGAATTTGATATTAAAAATTCAAAAGAGTAATGAGTAATCCTAGAGTTGGGGCAGTCTTATTGAGATTTTCATTGTATAAACATTCTTCTGTTGGGGTGCATAGGTAACATCCTTTAGACAAATCATCCAATGGGTATTCTAGGATTTTAGCATGGACAGAAGAGGATAAGACCTAGCTGTGATGCTGAAGCAGAGAGAATGCATGTGAAGAACATTCAGGAAAGATAGTTGGTGTGACATGGAGATGAAGAGCTTTTCAGGTTCTTTCATAGATGGGTACATTGTTGGTAGTCATGCAATGAGAAAGATGACCTGATAAGTGCAGGAGTTCAGACTTATCTCACATAAACTGTAACTTGTGCTTATTTCTCTTCCTCTCTTCCTGTAGCCATGGGGCATTTGAAGACTTTCACACTCAATTTCACTATCTCCAACCTCCCATACTCAGCAGGCATGAGCTCAGCCATGTTTAATTCCACTGAGAGGATCCTGCAGCACCTGGTGAGATGCTCATTCCAATAACTTCCAGTTTGATAAGGCCTATTTCCTCCTCCATTACCTCTTCCCTTGCTTTTCCTTTTCAGCTTGGAACCTTGGTCCAGAATGAATCCCTCTATTCAGATTGCAGACTGGTTTCCCTCAGGTAATTCTCCTTTATATCCATTCCACGGGAATGGCCATCCCTTATTGTGTCTCTTTTGCTTGGTCCTCCTTCTTTGGGACTTATATCCATATTAGGATCTTTCTAATGTCTCTATATTCCTTTCTCTTCAGGCCTAAGAAGAATGGAACAGCCACTGGTGTGAATGCTATCTGCTCCTATCACCATAACCCAGCATATCCTGAACTTGACACTCAGGGGCTTTATACAAAGCTGAGTCAGCTGACTCATGGCATCACCCAGCTGGGTAGCTACATGCTGGACCAGAATAGTCTCTATGTCAATGGTGAGTGTGGTCTGTGGTTTGCTGTGGAGTGTTTCCAGGCATCCTTTAATTTTTTTCTACGCCTGCCAAAGTTACTTGTGGTGTCTGTCTGATCTTAGTGTTTCTAGGTTATCAGTACTTCTTCAAAGAATTGAAAAAGCACACACAAATAATTAAGTAGCAAGAGCTTTAATTCAAAAGCAAAACAAAATATACAGACCAGATAAACTACAAGGAAGCAGTAAGCTGAAGCTCGATTTGCTCAAGAGCCTTTGGTCACCTTCTCAAGGCTCCTTTCTGTGGGTCCTAGAGGAGGCTGAGTTGTTTACTGGGGTTGGGTTACAGCTGGCTCTCTGTTTTGATTGTTATGTGTAGGTCATATAAACCTTTGCTCACTGCAGCTGTACTTTCTAATGATACATTTTATTTTAATCATATTCATGTCTACTCATGCACTCATATGATGCTAAATAGAGAATTTTCCCTAAAACTGCACCCACACATCTAAAACCAGTTCAGGCTGCATTGGTACACCACCTCTCATTCATGGATATGTTTGCCCACAAAGGGACTAACTAACAGGTGGTGGCTAGTAGGCTAGTAAGAAGTTGTGATGGTAGAGTGACCTATTGCTCTGACTAGAAAGGAATGTTAATAGCTTGACACAAATAGGGTCCCAGGTTGCTAAACTATTTTCACAAATACCTCACCAATACCTCTCCTCCCTATCTTCCAGGTTACACTCACCAGATTACAAGAACTACCCCTAGTGGTAAGTGACCCACTACCAAACCTCCCTCCATTATATTCAGGGGGAAAACAATAGTCCCTGCCCATACCTTCAACCATCTCAGAGAAGGAGCTAGAAACAAGCTAGGGCATCACTGCAATAAAGCAAGTTGTGAATCAGTTCCATTTTCTTGGAAGGAATCAAAAAATGATCATTAAATATTAATTGTGTAGCCAGGGATTGTGGTATGTACTTTTAGTCCTCACTACTTGGAAAGATGAGGCAGGAAGATTATTTAAACCATGGGTTTAAAGCCATCTTGAGGAGCATCAAGATGTGATCTTAAAAATGAGTTGTTTCAGTGGGTGGATAGAAGGTAAGTATACAATTCAAATGCCGTATGTAAGAATATCAGGCCTCCATCTCATGAACTAGGAAAGCCATCATCAACAGTGATTGGTTGTCCCGAGCCTGCACTTACATGACTTCATTCTATTTCCTTCTCTATGAAGCCAAGTTAGCCCTTATGTTGATTGTAGAGTAATACACTTCCCTAAACTGTCACAAGGAACACAGATAAATAACAAGAAATTTGTTGACCAAACTAATATCATACATTTAAAAGCCTCCTGCTTTGTTGAGATTTAAGATAAAACTGTATGTAGTTGGGCTGGAGAAATGGCTCAGAGGTTAAGAGCACTGACTGCTCTTCCAGAGGTCCTGAGTTCAAGTCCCAACATGGTAGATCACAACCATCTGTAATGAGATCTGGTGCCCTCTTCTAGCCTGCAAGCAGAACACTGCATACATAATAAATAAATAAAATTAAAAAAAAACTACATGTAGGTAAAATGATCACAGTGGTAGTTTGGTATAAGCATAGCTTATGAAATGACTTACTACAATCAAAGTAGTTAACACACATATCCCTGTAAATAGCTAGTGAAAGGGAGAGACAGAGAGACAGAAATAACAGGAAGAACATTTAAAATCCCTTCTCAGAACTGGGCCCAGTGACTAACACTTATAATCCCAGTACTCAGAAGGCTGAAGCAGGGGGATTGTCATTAGTATAAGACCAGCTTGTGTCACATAGTAAGTTCCCAGTCCATCGGGGCAGTGTGAAACTTTGTCTCAATAATGCAGAACCAAACCAAACATCCTCTATCAAATCTTTAAGCATGATGGGAAAAGGGAAAGAGAAAACTGGGAGAGGGAAGGAGATAAAGTACTGGGCTTTGCTGACTCCCCATGGGAGGCTTTACCTTTTTGGAGGAGGGGATGGGTGAGTTGTAGAGGGAAGGCTGTAGGGGAGTGGAAGGAGGGATGAGAGGGGGATCTGTGGTTGGTATATAAAATGAATAAAAAATTTCTTCATAAAAAAAATTCCATAAAAAAAGAAACTAAGAATGATCTTACATATTTATGCATGTGTAGAAATGCCTGACTGAAACCACTTTCTTTGTATAATTTACATCTGAAAATATCAATTACACATATATATTAACTAGTCACATATTTTACAATAATTTTCAGAACTTTACCTTCTTAAAACTTTTGTATATTTAAAGTTTCTTTTCTTTTTTTAAACAGTACTTTTAAATGACCCTCAAATACATAATACGTTGCTAACATGTTCCAGGGTGAACATGTTGCCATTCATTTTTGCATTGAGTAATGTTTAAATCATGTTAGACATATCTAACTCTCTGTTTATCATTTCTTTATAGTAAAAAGAAAAAAAAATCTTTAAAATCCTTTCCCCTTTCTGAAGTTTGCAGTTCATTTCCATCATCTGTAGTCCTGCTCTGTGTAACAACACCAGAGTTCTTACATCAATATAGCTGGATCTGAAGGCTAGTGGATCAACCTTTCTCCATCCTCTTCCCGTGCCTGGGCCTCCAGTCATCCCCATTCAATTCTCAACTCCCATTAAATCACCTCTAGATTGCAAATATTTGTCAGACGTGTCCCTAAGTTGGTACAAATGGTACAAATGAGAATTCATTCTCGATCTGTGCCATTATCCCTTCATCAGTTGATGTACACTTCAGCTGAGAAACCATGCCTTTTGATTAACAGTTCCTCATCTTACACACACATACACACACACACACACACACACACACACACACACACACACACACACACACACTGATAGCACTATTCTATTCATTATCTCTGTAATTTTGATGTTTTTCCTACTTGGAATTGTTTTGGAAATTGTATGTAATAATTTTACAAAATATTTATTCCACTTACAAGTAAGATCATATGTGTGTATTTTCCTACAATTTATTTCATATGATATAATAGCCTCTAGGCTGATTTGTGGTAAATGTTAATTTAAGATCCAAGTGTCTGACCCATGTGTTCCTTGGGAAAAGGGTTGTAGATTCTTCTATATGGGATTCCTGTATGTTAACGAGTCTCACATGAGCAGCGGTGTGTTGTAGGAGCTCAGGGGAATGGTGAGACTAGGAGGGATTCCTGAAATGGAGTCTGACATGACAGAAGTGTGGCAAGACAGAGAACAAGAAGATAGGTGTATATACTTTCCCCATATGCATCATGTTGAACTCCTGAAGCATAAATGGGAGTTTTCTGGGTGAAGAAGGTAGAAGAACATTCCAGAAAACAGAACCCAAGTAAGCAAAAAACAAAAAATCTGAATAATATGAACATCTATAAAAGTTCCATTTCCCCATGTTTTAGAGTAACTTCCCATTTGTGAGGCCTCTATATCCCTAGCATGCACACCTTCTTTAGGTTCATTCTCATATCAGAGGTTCTCTATGTAACTCCAGTCCTGTGGAAAGAGCTAAGGGTCTTTACTGTAATCAGATTGGTGACTACCCTGATTGTTATCAGAGATAATCTATCTAGTAACTGATGGAAGCAGATGCAGAGATCCACAGCCAAGCATTGGGTTGAGCTCTGAGACTCTTGCTGAAGGAAAGGAGAAGGGATTGTGTGAGTTGGGAGGGTCATGACAGGGGAAACCACAGAGATAGCCTACCTGAGCTCAAGGGAGCTCATGGACTCTGGACCAACAGTTAGAGAGCATCAGTGGGACCGACCTAGGCCCTCTGCCTGTGTGTAACAGTTGTGTAGCTTGATCTCTTTCTAAGACTCATAGCTGTGAGATCAGGACCTTTCTCAGGCACTTAGCTGGCTTTGGGGAACCTGTTCCCCATGCTAGATTATCTTGCCCAGCCTTGACACAAGAGGAGGAACTTTTGGTCCTCCCTCAACTTGATGTGTAATGCTTTGCTCAAGCCATGGGAGGCCTACCCCTTTCTGAATTGAGAAGGAAGAGGAGTGGATGCGGAGGAAGGTAGATGGAAGCGGGAGAGGGAGAGATGAGGGAGGGGAAACTGCGGTTGGTATGTAAAATAAATGAAAAAAATGTTATTTAAATTAAAAATGGTCTTTTCTTTCTCTGTTATTGTAGGCTATGTGCTCCAGAATGTAACCATAAAGGGCAAGTACCAGATAAACTTTCGAATCATCAACTGGGACCTTAGCAACACAGACCCAACATCTTCAGAGTATGTCACTCTAGAGAGGGACATTGAAGATAAGGTGAGGTCACTTTTAAATTGCCCTTCTCTTCCTTCCCCAAGTACTCCTATCATTACTCCATCAGACTTGTATCTACCAAGTAATTATTTCAACTTTGCTGATGTGTTTCCACTTCTCTAGTGCTTACACAGGTACCAGTGTAGCTTGGTTGTCTGTTTCCCAGGCACAGAAACTGAAGCTCATAGAGGAGCACTGTGAGGGCTGAAGAGATGGCTCAGAGTGTAAAACCCTTGCTGGGCAAACCTAATGACCTGAGTTTGATTCCTAGCTCGAACACCCCAAATCAATCCACATCTATGGGTGGAAGGAAAGAAGTCCATAACATTGTACTATGACCTCCAGATATGTGCCATGGCATGAGTGAACCCCACATCATATACATAAAACAATAGTAAATGAAAAAAATTAGCTTTCTGTTGCTATAAAAAATACCTGAAATAAACAGCTTGCCAAAGAAAGGTTTCTTTTGGACTGATTGTGTCAGAAGTACCAGTCTGCGCTCTGCCATCTCTGTTACTTTGGGTCTAAAGTGAGGCAGATCATAACCATTTCAGGAATGTGTGGATGACAGAACCACTCCCACATGACAGCCAGAAAGTAAAGAAAAGAGAGGAAGAATTGGGGACAAGATCTCATCTTTGAACAGCATACTCCCAATTTCCTCCAATTAGACCTCTCCCCTTACAGTTTCCACTACTTCCCAAGACTTCACTTAATTATGGATGGATCATTCCATCAAGTGGTCAAAGCTTGGCTGGGCTGTGGTGGTGCATGCCTTTAATCTCAGCACTTGGGAGGCAAAGGCAAGTGGACTCTGAGTTTGAGGCCAGTCTGCTCTACAAAGCTAGTTCCAGCACAGCCAGAGCTACACAGAGAAACCCTATCTTGAGGGGAAAAAAAAGTCAAAGCTTTAATTATCTAATCATTTCCTGTAAGCTCTATATAGGTACAGTAGAGAATGGGCCTTAAACATATGAGCCTCCCCCAAGGGACATTTCAAACCCAAACCATACCAGTTATGGTGTGCCTGGAGGTATATAGTAAGTCGGAGCAGAGCTAGTATTTGAACCGAGGTCTCCTTTGTCCCGAAACCCATGTTCTTTCCTTTGTTTCTAGTGATCTCTCCACCCCCGTGGGAATTCTCTCTAACCAACCTTCCCTACTCCTACTTCTAGGTCACCACACTCTACACAGGCAGCCAGCTACAAGAAGTATTCCAGTCTTGCCTGGTCACCAACTTGACGTAAGTTCTGAAGGTTGGAAACTGATCAGCTTCCATAGATTTAGCAATAATGGATGGATATGGGAGAACAGTTTTTTGACATAGAATTTAAAGTATAAACATGATAATTTTATATCCCAGACTAGCCTCTCTATTGAACAGTTTCACACATGATCATTTTATTTAATCATTTCATAGGTCTCTGTGAGGTAGTTACAGTGGTCATATATGAGAATCTGAGCCTCGGATAAATGATTTTTCTAAAGACCATCAACATGAGATTTAAAAGCTGGTCTTAGGGAGAGGACAAAGATGGCTGTGCTTGAAAGCATTGGGCCACCAAACATAGGACTTGCAATACTTGCAAAGTTCAGTGCCTTTGGTGTTCATTTGTTTGTATATATGTGGTATATGTGAGTGCTACATTCATGTGTGTGTGGGTGAACAGGCACAGGATATCAGATGTCCTGCTATGTCACTCTCCAGCTTTTTCCCTTGAGACAGGGTATCTCCCTGAACCTGGAGTTAGGTTTGCAGTGAGCAAGACCAGCAATTCTCCTGTCTGGCCCTAATAATGTTGGGTTATAGGACTGTGCACAGGCAGCCATGCCCAGGATTTTTTAGAAAGGTGCTGTTATCTGAACTCAGGTTTTTATACTTATATTGTAAGTGTTGTCCACCTCTGAAATTTAACATGGGGATAATTATAGTAACATCTTCCACCAGAGTGACAGAAACCACATTTTAAGGATAGTAATGCATATCAAGTATTTAATATATGTAATACTGTAATAGTTTCAGCTTATTTCCTAGAAAACACATTTCCTAGAAAACCAGAAAAGAGGGATCCTGAGGAATCTGGATAACCCCAATTCATACTCATAGATCTATGACACTTTAACAGTAGCAGCTTGAAACACTGTTAGTACTCATTGCTATCTGAATTCTTATGGTCTCTGTTCCTAGGTCGGGCTCCATAATGGTCACTATCGAGGCATTGTTCTCCTCTTATCTTGACCCCAACCTTGTGAAGCAAGTCTTTTTAAATAAGACATTGAATGCCTCCTCCCACTGGCTGGGTGCCACCTACCAACTGACAGATCTGCATGTGATAGGTACATATTGTGGTGGTATTCTAATTGTACTGAAATGTGATTTTGATTGTATGTTAATAAATAAAGTTGCCCGGGGGTCAGAGCTATTAGAGCCATAGCAAGAGTGTGGTGGTGGTGGCACACGCCTTTAATCCCAGCACTTGGTAGAAGAGCTAGGTAGATCTCTGTGTGTTCAGGGATATAGCCAGCATTGGAGACATATGCCTTTAAGACCTGGGGGGGCTGTACATACAGGCAGTGATGAGGCAATCACGTTTGGGTTTACAACCAATGAGAAGGCAGAACAAAAAGACTATGAAAAGACATACACACAGGAAGTAGCTCTCTTTCGGAAAGCTAGGACCACCACAGGAGGAAGGGTGAGATTTTAGCTCTGAGCTCTGACCTCTTGGCTTTCTCTTTTACATTGGTTCTGTGTTTCTTATTTAATAAGATGGTTGGTTACATCTACAACATATGGTGGTGCTAGTTTCATAAGTGGAAGCAATAAGGTCAATTAAGTGAAAGAAAAAGGTTTCTGAGTAGTAGTGAAATAGAGGTATAAAAAGGGATTGCTGGACGCCCATGTTCATGGTTCCTGCCTATGATTCATCCAAAAGAAGCAAGAAGAGGAATATGAAGCAAATACACCTAGGGATTTATTTTATTTTGTAAACTTTGTGAGTGTGGTGTACATGGTGTGGATGGAGAAGTTGATACCAGGTGTCTTTCTGTATTTCACTCCACTTTATTATTTGAGACTCTACCTGGATATCACCATCCAAACATACTAGATGGTCAGTAAGACCTAACAATCCTGCAGTCCCCTTCTCCCCAGTGCTAGGGTTACAGGTACATGCTATACCTAGCTTTTCTTTCTTTTTCTCTTTATTAAGAAATTTTTTATTCATTTTACATACCAACCACAGATCCCCCTCTCTTCCCTCCTCCCACCCCCAGCCTCCCCCTTATCCTCCATTCCCTCCTGCGAAAAGGTAAGACTTCCCATGGGGAGTCAGCAAAGCCTATACCCAGCTTTTTAAATATAATATTTGTATTAATGTTTCAAAAACTTCATTCATACATACAATGCATTTTGGTCGTATGCGCCCCTGCTCCTCCCTCAACTCCTTACATATCCACCCTCATCTTCCACCCCCCCCAACTTAATATCCTCTTGTTTCTCATAACCCACCAAGTCTAGTTTGTGATGCCCATATATTCATGGATCCACTGTGAGTCACACACTGGATGTGGTGGACCTACTAGGGCCACACTCCTACAAAAAAAAAAAATAGACTCTTTATCCATCAGAAGCCTTTAACTGCTAGGCTCCTCAGCTAGGCATAAAGGTTTGTGAAGTCCTCTCTTCATGCTGGAATATTTACAGAGACAGAATATTGATCTTGTACAGACCCTGTGATGACAACCACAGATGCTGTCAGGTCATAAACATGGCTATACTATTATGTCTACAAAATGCTGATTGGCTCCAGTCCTTGCTGACCACTGGTGCTTCTTACAGTCTTTCTATATCCTATTCTATAATGGTCCCTAAACCTTATGGGGCAGTGTGTGTGATATAGATGTCCCATTTGTGGCCAAGCACTTCAGAGAAATTTATTCTCTCTACTTTGATCAGTTATGAATTTCTTTATTAATAATTGTCATTATCTGCTATGCAAAGAAACTTCTCTGGTGAGGTATGAAAGTAGCATTAATCTATAGGTAGAGAGATATGAATTCATAAAATAGTTTATACTATGTAAATTTAGCAGAATAATAGTAGTAGGTCATTTCTCCCAGTTTTTTATGTGGGTGCTAGGGATTCAAACTCAGGTCTTCATGCTGGTGCAGTGAGCACACACTGACTGAGTCATCTCCTTAGCATCCTACATGTAAACTAAGATGAGCTGCCTCTTTGGGTGCCCATAATGAGTAATTAATAGCTGATTGGTTGTTGACAAATAGTTAATATGGAAGTTTTACCTCTCTCTCTCTCTCTCTCTCTCTCTCTCTCTCTCTCTCTCTCTCTCTCTCTCAGACATGAAGCCACCCATTCTTCTGCCAACAGAAGTCCCAACAACCAGTTCCAGCTCTCAGCATTTCAACCTGAACTTCACCATCACCAACCTACCCTATTCCCAAGACATAGCCCAGCCAGGGACCAGCAAACACGAGCAAAACAAAAGAAGTATTGAATATGCGGTGAGAATCATGTTGCTTCTCCACTTCATTCCCAGGCAGAAACTGATTGTGAACACTGGGTCAGTGGGTAACTTTTTAAGAATAAGAGTTCTTGAAAGCACATTCTTATTCCCATTTATAAATTATGAAGAACACAAAGAGACTCAATAGCTAGGAAAGGGTGCTACAGCTACATCATGCCCTGGAACAAGACATCCTGTGCTTGGGTTTGAATTTGTCAGTGAAAACATAGATTGGGAAGTATACTTAGTGGCTAATGGAACCTGAGGTTCTGACATAGGGAACATGGCCCTGTCTTTCAGCTCAACCAGCTTTTCAGAAACAGCAGCATCAAGAGTTACTTTTCCGACTGTCAAGTTTTAGCCTTCAGGTAAGCGCCAATTCAGGGTCTATGGACCCTGAGGACATCTTGATCTCAAACTCATTATGTAACTGAATATGACCTTGAATTTCTGGTCCCACTACCTCAACCTCTGGTGTAGAGTGCTGGGATTACAGCCCTGCACCATGAAATCTAGGAAATTACTAATGTGTAGAGTCTCTACATTGTAACCGTGCAGCCATGGGGAACAGTCCTGGGACAGCACTCCCCTCTAGTGGCCTTGTCAAGGGTAGCAGCCACAATGTAAGTAAAATAATTACCTTGCATGGAGACTTGAGTTTGGATCCCTTGTACCCATATAAAAACCTGGCGTGGCCCCATGCACCTGTTACCCAGAGCTGGGCAGGGGGAGAGAAACTTAAAATGATTCTCTTTTCATAATTTCTTGGCTCCTATTTTAGAGAAGACAACTCAAGGGATATAAAATTGTTGCCTAAAAGCTAGCATTTCCATACAATAGGAAGTCCAACTATCTTAGAAACTTGGCTGAGTTTATGAAGCCTACTGGATATAATGGTGATTGGTAGGAGGGGTCATAAAATCCAGAGTATAGAACTACAGCAAATATACATCTGCATAAAAAATGGCAACATTCAAACAAGATTTATTTGAGTAATTTGGATTTCAACATAAAATACTTTATTTGTGGATGAGAGTAAGAATCATCAAACTACCACATGAGGCCAGGCATGGAGATATATCTGTAACCCCAGTACTCTTTTTCCTAGAGAACTGAGGTTCCGATTTGTGAATTTAGACTTATTGCTGGGATTAAAGGCGTGCACCACCGCCACCGCCCGGTGACAAAACAACTTTTAAAAGAACAAAAAAAGGAAACTTGGTTACTCTTTTATTAGACTTTGAGAGAAAAAAACAGCATAGGCAAGGTGTAAATTCTAGGACCTTCCAGGAAGAGGAGAGAGAAAAGGAAAAGAAAACTCTATGCTTTTTGAGTCAAGTTAAGCCTTGGGGGTCTTCAAACAGTATATGAAGTGTTTATGCCAGAAGGGGTGAAGGAAGTCTTCAGAGAAAGAGTAAGACTGCTTAGATTGCCAGGGAAAGCATGCTTAGGACACTGGCTGGCACATTAAAAATAGATAGAAGGGGGAAAGGCAATGATTTTTTAATTGTAACTCGGAAAAGCAGACAGTGGGGAGCTGTAAGCAAGTGCATCAAAGAATGTGAGTATGAATACATAACTTTTTAGGAGGTTAATTGTTCCTATCTCCTTAGCATTTCCTAACCTGGTTGGATTAACTCTTAAAGAAGGAGATAGTGTTATATAATGTTCTTAACTTTGAGGCAGAACAGACTATCATGGCTCTACCCATGGATAGAGGTAGAACTCAGAATACATTCTTTTGACCAGAAAGAAGTAACTTTGCCTTAAAAGATTTCAACAAAACTATAATATTGCCACTTTTTCATATGAATTTGAAATTTTAAGAAACACACATGTAATGCTTTTCTAGTGTTAACAAGGAATCAGGCTGTGAAATCCAAAGCTGATTATAAAGGAGAAGTCCATCTTCAATGGCCTGATACCTGCTAATGTCTGTCTAAGTATTGAAGACCAAGGCAGGAGGATCAGGGGTTCAAGAGCAACCAAGACTATACAGTGATACCCTATCTCAAATAAGCCATCATTGTCTCAATAAATCAAGTGCCTTCATGATCTGAGAATCTCTCTCAGTCGATAAGATGTCTGAGTAGATAAAAACACACTTGCTGCCAAGAATGATAAGTTTAAGCCCCAAAATGCTCATGATAGAAAGGAGAGAACTGACTCCTAAAAGTTGTCCTCTGACCTCCATTTCAGCAATGCAACACATGTGAACACACACACACACACACACACACACACACACACACACACACACAAATAAGCACAGTGAAGATGTTTTTCAAAAAGACAGCAGAATCTCACCTGAGGAGAGATCTAGGAGGCCATGGTACTGTAGACTGCATGTGATTATGATTCCTGGTTGACTGTCTCTGCCAACTATGTCCATTTAGCAAAATAATAGTAGCAGGTTCACTCTTGAGGGCTATGAGCTCCACAACTGGGTTCTTGGCCAGATTTACAGTGTCAGGCATATTTCCTCCCACAGAGCAAGCAGGTCTTAAATCCAGTTGGAGAGCAATTGGTTACCCCTATACCATTTGTGCCATTATTGAACCCATGGCAAAGTCATAATTGTAGTTCCCAGGATTCACAGCTGAGTAAGACTGCTCGTGATCACCCCCCAAGCCCAGAATCCTGAATAGCACCTCCCAGCACTGTGAAAGCTGGCTACTGGGGAGGAATCTTCCTGGTCAGTACCAGTGTGATTTCTCCATGTCTTAGGTAAAAAAAAAAGTGTGTGGCGCCTTCAGCAACAAGGTCTTAGCCTGGCTTTAGCTTATGTAAGCTATTTGTAGGCAACCACAGCAGTTGTGAGCTCATAAATGCAGTGGTCCAGTTTTATCTAGAAAACACTGTTTCACAGCCTTCCTCCACGACCTCTGGCTCATACAATCTTTCTGCCCCATTACACAATGATCACAGAGCCTTCGGAGGACGAGTATAATACAGAATACTCATTTAGGCCTCTGCCACATTTCTAGTATAAAGTATCAACAATTAACACCTGTATCAGAAAGTGCAAGTGTAGAATGTGGCATTGTTGGACAAAATTCTCCAAGAAAGAGAATAGCAACAGAGAATCTACAACAAATGTAGAATAGCAGACATTGTTGTTCATCCTCTGTGCACTTTCAGGTCTGTCTCCAACAGCAACCACACAGGAGTTGATTCCCTGTGTAACTTCTCACCATTGGCTCGGCGGGTGGACCGAGTTGCTATTTATGAGGAATTCCTTCGAATGACACAAAATGGCACCCAGTTGCTGAACTTCACCCTGGACAGGAAGAGTGTCCTTGTCGATGGTAAGGCTCCCTGATCAGTGAAGACAAGATGACATTCCCAGCCATGGGTTCTTAGATAGATTTCTTCTTTTTTCAGGGTAAAATTTGTGATGTCTAATTGATTTTAAAATCTGAATGAAAATGCTAAATGAAGCAAGGGTAGGAAGTGACAATCATTTGTAAATACTATTTTAATTGAACAAAATTAAATACTTAAATTTAAGCAGTGGATTATAACTATATTCTGTATTTCTGTAAAGTTTTATTTAAATGAATAGCCAGGCATGATGATGACTGTCTTTAGTCTAAGTTCTATCAAGGCAAAGGCAGGTAGATCTTTACGAGTTCAAGGCCAGCCTCGAATAAATAGTGAGTTCCAAAAGGGCTATATAATGAGATCCTGTCTCAAAGGAACAAATTTTTTAAAAAAAAAAATGAATAAAGCATGCCTGATGGTATATCTCAGTGGTACAGAACTCTCCTCCCATGTCTAAGACCTTGGATTTTATACCTACCCTCAAATAATAGGAAAAACTGGCCAGATGTCGTAGCATATACCTTTAATCCTAGCAGTCGGGAGGCAGAGGCAGGTAGATCTGAGTTTGAGGCCAGCCTAGTCTACAGAGTGAGTTCCAGGACAGCCAGGGCTACACAGAGAAACCCTGTATTGAAAAACTCAAAATAAGTAAATAAGACATTCTCATATGCAATCTATGTTTCATTTATTTCCAGGATATTCTTCAAACAGGGAGGATGATGTGATAAAGAATTCTGGTAAGTTTCAGAGTAGTCCATGCCTAGGGTATCATAGCAGCACCTTCTCTGTAACCTTGTTATCAAGTGCTGCATGCAAAGGGTCATAAATAAAAGAGGGTCAAACCATGACAAGGACTGATGAGGTAGAGTGGACAGACATTAGGGTTTTCTTCCTATTGGAAGCCCATATAGAAAGAAATGGGGTGTGGAGTCACATGAAATTGAGCCACTAAGCTCTCTCCACAAGATTCATACCCATCCTCAGGCCACACAGGGCTGAGGAAGGATTGCCAGGAGGTGGTGATGAGGGATTTATTCTAGTATTTATCTCCCCAGGTCTTCCCTTCTGGGCCATCATTCTCATCTGCTTGGCGGTACTACTGGTACTCATCACATGCCTGATGTGCTGTTTCCTGGTGAGCGAGGGAAGTGGGGGGGAGGGTCCTGTATTCTCAATACTGAATTGTTAAGAACTTTTAAGCAGGCAAGCCCAAACAGCACTTCCTTGGTCTAGGATGGTCCTAGGATATGACATTTGTGTCACATAAATGAGAATGTTCTCCAAAAATGATGCTGCCTAGTGTCGTTGTAGCCATCTAAGCTTATTTAAAGAATGTCTATAATGTTTTTATAATGACATTGCATTTGTAATATAAGGCCCTAATGTTATGCAGTGCATGAATGTCTATTGTAGATACACAAGTCCTTCACTGGTGATAGGATTTGTGAATATTTTCCTCTAGATTGTATGTGGCTGACCTTTTAAATCTACTTTTTTAAATTTTACTGCAATCAATATTTTATTTGTTTATTTATTTATGTATTTATTTATTTATTTGCTTTTAGCCTAGGCTGGCTTCAAATTTACTAGGTAGCCAAGGAGGATCATGAGTTCAAGACCTCCCTCCCTTAGTTTCTGCCTCCCAAGCAATGGGATGACGAGTGTGTTCCACCATACTCAGTGTCTATTTTATTTTTATTTGACAAATAATGTGTATTTGTATAAGCTGTGAGGTATACATTAAAAATGACTAAACCAAGTAAATATCATCTTATCATTTTGTATGGTATGAATCATATCCTTGGCATTTATGAAATATGTATGTATGTATATGTATTATAGTAACTGTAGTCAGTGTGTTCTACAATGGAATTTAAAATTCTAACATTAGTCATTAGTGAAATTCACACAGTAATATAGCACAATGATTAAAATAATAACTAGAAAGTTGATACTAGTAAGTGCTGGCAAAGATATAAAGTAACAGGAACTCTTATTGAGAACTAGTGGAATGTAGGTTGGTCATTTCTTTGAGAGTTACATATACTTGCCAAAGGACATAACCATTCTAATCCTATTAATTTTTGCATGAAAAATGAACATACCTATCTATAAGACCTGTGCAAGTTCAAGCCAGACAAAATTCCAGCACTGAAAAGGGGAGGTAGATACAGAGTCCCACTCCTAACCAAGAAACTTTGTAATTGACACTTGCTGGCAAAGGGAAAAATCATTTTTCCCCCAATGGAGTGTCACTAGATATGTCAACCACACTCCAGAGCAGGCACTATGGCCAGGAGTAGTTGACCAACACAAAATGACTTCATTGGGATTTTTTGTGGGAGTGGGGCTTTTTATGGCATTTTTTTTGTCTTCACTGAGTTTTCATTTTGATTTTTTCTTTTTTTAGGAGAGAGAGTGTAAGAGCATGAAGTTGAGTTAGGTTAGGAAGGTGAAGAATATCTGGGAGGAGTTGAGGGATGAAAAATAATCAAAATATATCATATAAAAAAGTTCTTTTAAAGACTATAAAAAAAGAACATCTATCCAAAGATTTGTAAAAAAAAAAATGTGAATAACTACCTTTTTAGTCATAGCCAAATTTAAAACAAGAAATGAGAGAAAGAAAGGAAGGAAAGAAGAAAGAAAGAGAGAGAGAAAGAAAGAAAGAAAGAAAGAAAGAAAGAAAGAAAGAAAGAGAGAGAGAGAGAGGGAGGGAGGGAGGAAGGAAGGAAGGAAAGGAAAATAGACAGACAAAAGTGAACTCAACTTGAAAACAAAACAAAAAGTTTCCATCAAGAAGTATATCTCGACAATTGAATGCTATTCAGTAATAAAAAAAATAATGAATGGTTGATCTGTAGAGACAGAAATTAGCCCTGAGATTTCTTGGAATATATTATGTTTGCAAATGTCAGAGAAGAAATAATTATGATGAAGCATAACATAGAGATGATAAATGGGTGTTTTTCATCCCCTTACTACATGATACTTTAAAGGGTTACAATAAAAACTTATAAATAAATTATTTCTTTTTGAAACAGAATTTCACTATATAGCCCAGGTTAGTATTAAATTAACAACTTCCTAATTGATGTGAGTAGACATACTACTGTGCTTCACTAAATCATTCACTTTAAATATGTTGACTTTATTGCATGTCAATTATTTGTCCTTTAAGCTAGAAAAATGACAGTGAGGAGGAAGCACGGAAATTGGGATGAGAATGAGACAAGAATATTAGGGGAAAAAATATAAATAAGTAGATAAGTGCTTGATAGTTAGAAATATATATAGAGAGATAATATGATGGAGAGATGGCTGACAGAACCTAATTGACAGAAGGTAATGCAGATGGTTGATAGTAGCTATATAGATAACAGACAAAACATGATAGATAGATGATAGAATCATAAATGATTGCAAGATGATAGATGATTCAGAGGCAACTGATGACACAAGCAGAGACTAGATTACTGATGTATGACAGAGAAGTTTATACATGATTGATAGCTAAATGTTTAATGAATATTAATAAATTAATTCAGAAATAGAAATAATAGATATATGGGTGAAGTAATAGTTGAGACTAAGAGAGAGAGAAAGCATTTTAAGGGAGAAACCCAAACAGAAAAAGGAAGAATAGAGATATAAGAAAGATCAGGTCTCTAGCTTTGGCCATGTTTTCATTCCTGCTATCTCCCCTACCTGGATGGATGACTAATTCATTCCTATGGCTTCTCCTGACCCTCACAGGTGACTGTCTGCAGAAGAAAAAAGGAGGGAGACTACCAGGTTCAACGTCACCGCCTAGGTTACTACCTGCCTCACCTAGACCTGAGGAAGTTCCCATGACTCCACCTACCTTTTCCCTAGCAGAATCCAAAGAATAAATAAACCACATTGGCCAGACTCAGCACCTGTGACTTTCTTTTCTTTTATTTTATTTTATAATTTAATTTAATTTTACATATCAGCCACGAATTCCCTTGTCCTCTCCCCCCACCATCGCGCCTTCCCACCAGCCTACCCCCCATTCCCATCTCCTCCAGGGCAAAGACTCCCCTGGGGATTCAGTTCAACCTGGTAGATTCAGTTCAGGCAGGTCCAGTCCCCTCCTCCCAGGCTGAGCAAAGTGTCCCTGCATAAGCCCCAGGTTCCAAACAGCCAGCTCATGCACTGAGAACAGGTCCTGGTCCCAGTGCCTAGATGCCTCCCAAACAGATCAAGCTAATCAACTGTCTCACCTATTCAGAGGGCCTGATCCAGTTGGGGGCTCCTCAGCTATTGGTTCATAGTTCATGTGTTTCCATTCATTTGACTATTTGTCCCTGTGCTTTTTCCAATCTTGGTCTCAACAATTCTTGCTCATACAAACCCTCCTCTTTCTCGCCAATTGGACTCCTAGAACTCCACCTGGGGTCTGGCCATGGATCTCTGCATCAGGTTCCCTCAGTCATTGGATGATATTTCTAGCATGACAATTAGGGTGTTTGGTCATCCTATCACCACAGTAGGTCAGTTCTTGGGCTTTCTCTCACCCATATTCCAGTAGTCTATTGTGGAGGTACCTTTGTAGATTTCTGTGGACCTCTCTAGCACTTTGCTTCTTCCTATTCTCATGTGGTGTGGTGGTAATCTAATTATACTGAAATGTGATTTTGATTGTATGTTAATAAATAAAGTTGCCCGGGGGTCAGAGCTATTAGAGCCATAGCAAGAGTGTGGCGGTGGTGGCACACGCCTTTAATCCCAGAAAGCCAGCCTTTAATCCCAGGGAGTGGTGGTAGAAAGCAAAAAGATATATAAGGCGTGAGGACCAGAAACTAGAAGCATTTTGGCTGGTTAAGCTTTCAGGCTTTGGAGCAACACAGTTCAGCTGAGAGCTATTGGGATGAGGATACAGAAGCTTCCAGTCTGAGGAAACAGGACCAGCTGAGGAACTGGTGAGGTGAGATAGCTGTGGCTTGTTCTGTCTCTTTAAATAGACGAACAGACAGGAAATAGAGCTCTCATTCGGGAGGCTGGGACACCGCAGGCGGAAGGGTGAGATTTTGGCTCTGAGCTCTGACCTCTCGGCTTTCTCTTTTGCATTGTTTCTGTGTTTCTTATTTAATAAGACGGTTAGTTACATCAATAATGTGGTCTTCATTTATCATGGTCTCTTATTTCTTGTTCTTCCTCTCTGTTCAATCATACCACAAGGGCAGTTGCTCAGCTATGTTCATATCGGCATTTTTTGTAATAGCCAGAACCTGGAAACAACCTAGATGCCCTTCAACTGAAAAATGGATAAAGAAAACGTGGTACATATACACAATGGAATACTACTCAGCAGAGAAAAACAATGACATCATGAGGCTTGCAGGCAAATGGATGGATCTAGAAAAAAATCATCCTGAATGAGATAACCCAGACTCAGAAAGACAAACATGGTATGTACTCACTCATAGGAGGATACTAGATGTAAAACAAATATGACTAGACTGCTACTCACAACTCCAGGGAGGCTACCTAGAAAACAGGACCCTAAGAAAGACACAGGGATTGCCCAATGACAGAGAAATTGATGAGATCTACATGAACAACATGGACGTGGGTGGGGGTAATGAAGGGCAAGGGTCAAGGGAAAGAGAGCTTAGGAGAGCAGGAGATCCCAGCTGGATCAAGAACAGAGAGGGAGACTTTCTTGACTTTGTCACTGAGGAGGTCCTTGGGAACTAAGTGAGAAATATTCCTCTTTTGTTAAGACTTCATGAAAATTGTTAGTTTTGGTCTGTGGCCTCATAGTATGTCTTTCTTCAGGCACAGCAGAATTTGTGAAACTACTTGTATTAATCACTTTTCTTGCTGCTAAAACAAAATATCTGACAACAGCAATGTAAAAAAGGGTTTAGTTTAGCTTACAGTTCCAGGGGGACACAGCCCATTATAGTGGGGAAAGCATGGTGGCCGGCGCAGGCACCAACTGGTCATATTACACAAGCAGTTAAGAAACAGAAAACAGGAAGTGGGGCCAGGCTATCACATCTCAAAGTCCAGCACCCTATGGACCTCTTCTTCAAGCAAGGCTCCATTTCATAGCTTTCCCACAACCCTCCAAGTGTCAACAGCTAAAGAGACCGAGTGATTAAACATGTGAGACTATAAGGAACAATCTACATTCAAATCACATCGGTATAGAAATTGTCATGGTGTAGAATGAATACACCCCTTCTCCTTGTCATTCACTGCATGTCAGCCATTGCACTAATATGTGTTTCTCCAATTTCTCTACCCCATGAAGTCCTAGCCATCTCAAGGTTCTCTTCAACTTGGATTCTCTGTGCTCATCTTCTGCAGAACTTCCACCCAAATTCTCTTGGGTCATTACCCTCTCCCTTTATGGATCATCCAAGATAACAAAGTAGGTGAAGGAATGAGTGAGCAGGTCAGAAACGACTCTAGAATTTAGACTCAGAACTT
Organism: Peromyscus leucopus; assembly: GCF_004664715.2. Lineage (NCBI taxonomy): Eukaryota > Metazoa > Chordata > Mammalia > Rodentia > Cricetidae > Peromyscus > Peromyscus leucopus. The sequence goes on from NC_051069.1 coordinate 52,655,720, forward strand.
GGGGCCCTAAGGCATATGGAAGTCTGATTCCCTGAATGATGTAATGATTTTTCTGAAAGTAATGTTTTAAATGTAAAAATCAATAAAACATGGAGGAAGACAATAGGAAAAGTCAAGCCATTTACATTTTCTTCCATCTTCTTGTGGTCTGAACACAAGTAAACAGTGTAGACTAGCCTTACAGCTGTCTTGCTTTGAATTTCCTGGAGTACACTGCATGATCTCTACATACTTTTTAAAAACTACATTGTGTGTGTGTGTGTGTGTGTGTGTGTGTGTGTGTGTGTGTGTGTGAGTGTGTGTGTAATTTGTGCATATATCTGGGTTTTTTTTGTTTTGGTTTGGTTTTTTGTTTTTCGAGACAGGGTTTCTCTGTGTAGCTTTGTGCCTTTCCTGGAACTCACTTTGTAGACCAGGCTGGCCTCGAACTCACAGAGATCCAGCTGCCTCTGCCTCCCTAGTGCTGGGATTAAAGGCGTGTGCCACCACCGCCCGCATATATCTGTTTATCTGTGTACATTATGCCACTTATATGCAGGTGCCTACTGAGGCCAGAAAAGTGTGTTGGATTCCCCAGAAGTGAGTTACAATGCATTGTGTTCCACCAGATATGGATGCTAGAGATTGAGTTTGGGTCATTAGGAAGAGTAGTATGCATTCTTAACCTGACCTCCACACATTTTGAAAATCATAAGCAATGATAACCAATGGCTATAAATCAAAATGATGGCATTGTAAACTTCCTTTGATGTGAGTCTTGTACCCTCAGTCTACTTAAGCAGTCTTTCTTTGAGAATACACTCAAGAATATGATAGTTAAAATTCTTATTGATAAATGCTATAATATACTTATTACAGTTATGTATCAACAACTTCCCAAACAAGCGTAATTTAATCTTATTGAAGCATGGTTATAGGTGTAATTTTTTATTTAACAATGTTAAGTACAACAGATGACAAACTCAGTATGTTATCTTTATCATATAACTGCTGTGGTCTAAGTGTATCCTCCAAAATCTGTATGTTAGAAATGCAATCCTCAAGTGTTTTGTAGTTAGTTTCTCTAACTTAAGCATTACCTTTAGGTTGAGGGAGCTTCCTAATCCATGAAGTGCTGGAAAGATGGCTCAGCAGTTAAGATCAAAATACTGCTTTTGTTCTCTTTCCAGTCTATTTAAGGCAGCTCACAACCACCTGTAATTCCAGTCACTCTCTTCTGACCTTTAAAAGCACCTGCTTGCACATACATATGCACACATACAAACACACACACACACACACACACACATACACACTGATGACTGAGATAGAAATTTACAAGATTCATGGGGCCTATCTCCAAGGATAAAACACAGTAAACAATTGCTGGCCACAGGAGAATACCCAGTGTAGCTGCCTTCAGATTCTGAAAGGAGCTTCAAGGCTACAGCTGTCTTAAATAATCCCCCATCCTAGAGTAGGCATTTCTGTGATGCAGCTGCCTTTACCTGTAAGCAACTCCCATGGTTCACCAAGTAGACTTAGATGGTTTTGTTTCTTTGGTCTCTCAGGGATGAGTGTTTGTTCAGGTTTTGCCAGAAAAACTCACAGAGCACCAAGGCAACAATTTTAAAAGTTGAGGATAGTAAGTGTTCTGGTCATGTGGGCTCTCCCTGTCTCACGAATGGAATCAAGCTGATATTGACAAAGGTCTTGTGGGCATGGGTTCTTCTGCCTCCTTTGATTCCAAAAAGGGGCTTAGTATTTTTCCTCTTTTGTTCCTGCACCTTCTGCCAGAGAAGGATGAAGGAAGAAGCTACACTTCAGATATCACCACTTGGATCTTAGAATTCTCAACCTTCAAAATCATGAGAGAATAAATTATCAACTGAGTGGTCTGTGGCTTTGTGTTATAGCAACATCCCATGGACATGGACAAAGACACCATCCTTGAGGGTTTTATTTACATGTAATAGCTGAAGGGATAGAGACTCAAAGACATAAGCTATCTAGAGCAGGAAGGAAAAGAATTGCTTAATGTAGCTGGAGAGTTTCTCTCCAGCTCCCACCAATCCCTGCCAGTCTGACAGCCCACTTATAAAATAAACACACAAGCGCTTATATTATTTAAACTGCTTGGCCATTAGCTTAGGCCTGTCATTGTCTAGCTCTTACTTTTATATTCAGCCCATTACTATTAATCTATACTTTGCCATGTGGTTCATGGTTACTGGTACCTTACATCTTCCTTGTCCTGGCGTCGGCTGCAGTCTCTCTCCCTGCCTTCTTCTTTCCTCAATTCTCTCTGTTAGCCCTGCCTATACTTCCTGTCTGGCTACTGGCCAATCAGTGTTTTATTTATTAACCAATCAGAGCTACACATTTGCCATACAGAACATCCCACAGTAACTTAAACTCAAGTTATTGATCTAGACAAACTATATAGAGAGAAATAGAGACAGCCTAGAATAGCAGCACACACCTATAATCCCACCATGCAGGACACTGAGGCAGAAAGCATATGTGCTCTAGGGCAGCCTGGGCTATACAGTAAGACCCTCCAGAGAAGGAAAGAGGAAAGGAGAGGGAAAGAAAAAGGAGAGAGAAATGAATCTTGGTATACAGACCAATTCTAAGCTAATCCTCCGTAAGTCTTAACTGAGAGAATATACACCAAAAAGAAAAAGTGATGAAAAAACAGAAAACCACTGGAATGAAAAAAAAATCAGTACTGAGAAATGTATTAATCTAAATTAATATTAATTAATTAATATTAATCTAAATTAACATTCAAATACATGCTAACTACAATTCCATATGAATACCAAATTGTAAATACAATACACAGAAGAGGAAGTTTTAAAATGTTTCATTTCTAGGACAGATATAAACAGTATGTTCTGTTACTTTTTTTAAAGGCATCAACAAGCCAGGCTGTTGCCAATACTGCAGGTTGCCCTCCACAAACTGATGGCAAGGGCACAGTAGTGTCCTGCCTGCAAGATAACTACTGCAATGTTGGCACAAAGCTTATGGAAGTTACCAACCAATGTCTGAGTTGACTAAAGGTCCACTCCACAAGATAGAACCTGTGCCTGACACTGCTTGGGTGACCAAGAACCTGAGACTAGATAGTTCAGGGACTTAGGGTTAAACCAAATACTATTTACGGTGGTTTGAATAGGAATGGCCCCATAGGCTCATGTATTTGAATGTTTGGTCATTTGGGAGCGGTGTTCTTTGAGACGCATTAGGGGGTGTGACCTTTTGGGAGTAGGTGTGGTTCTCTCTCTTCCTGCTGCCTACAGATTACAAATGTTGAATTCTCAACTACAGTGTCTACTTGCATATCACCATGCTCCCTGCCATAAAGATAATGGACTAAATCTGAAACTGTAAGCAAGTCCCAGTTAAAGACTTTCTTCTATAAGAGTTGCCACAGTCATAGGGTCTCTTCACAGCAATAGGACACTGACTAGGACACTATTGTTCTGTATAAAAAATAGCATTAAATTCAGCTATACTCATAGGCTAGTGCCTTGCTCAGCTTTCATCAGAGAAACATCCTCCCACAGCAGCTGGGAACAAATACAGTGACCCATAGCCAGACATTATGCAGAGAGCAAGGATACCTCCAACACTCAAACCTAAAAAAGATATCTCCATCAAATCCCTCCCCTCAGGGCTCAGGGAGCTCCACAGAAGAAGATGTGGAAAGAGTGTAAGAGGCTGGGAAGATAGGGGACACCAAGAAAAGAAGGCCCTTCCAATCAAACATAGACAACATACATGCAAACTCACAAAGATTGAAGCAGCATGCACAGGACCTGAACAGGTCTGTACCAGATGAGGTCCTAGAGCTGAAAGGAGAAATGGATACATATCCCCATCCTCAACTCAAAAGCAATCTCTAGGTGATAATCTCTTGCAAATGAATATTTAGTTTTCTCCATGGGAGTCTCACTGGAAAAACAAACTACTTTTAAGGGTAGGTTGTATGCCCAGCAGTAGATAGCCAACAGAAAATGAACTCAACAGCATCTTTGTGGGGTAGGTGTGTATGTGGGGTCCAGAGTTGCAAGCACAGACTGCAGGGAGTGCCACAGAATTATGTAGTGCCTTGTCCTTACAGTTTGTGAAGTTTATTCTTGTTTGTCAACTTGATTACATATGGAATTAACTAAAACCCAAATGGTGGGGCACATCTGTGAGGGAAGTCATTTGAAGTGGGAAAACCCACTTCTATACTGTATCTTTGAGGTGGGAAGATAAACCTTTAATCCAGATCTTTTGAACTGGTAAAATCAACCTTTAATGTGTGCCACACCTTCTTCTGGCAGCCTATGGAAAGGATTTGGTAGAAGGAAGCTTGCTCTCTCTTTGCTTGATCTCGCTTTCACTATCAGTCCATTCCTTCACTGGCATTAGGGTTTATTTCTTCAGGATTCTGGCATATACTAAAGACCAGCTGAGACATCTAGCCTTGTAGACTAAACAAGTACTGAATTCGGACTTTCCATTGGTAGACAGCCATTGTTGTGCTAACTGGACCACAGCCTGTAATCCATCCTAAGGAATCCCCTTTCTCTACCTTCCATATGTATGTATGTATGTATGTATGCATGTATGTATGTATGCATATAGATATGGACTATATATAGATATAATAAAGAGATAACAGGCTAAGGTTGCGTAGTCAGAATGTATTGGATTTATGCAATGTTTCAGTATATATCTAAGTAACATCTTAAGTTTTATGTCTGTTTTCTAGTTAATTTTCATTACATTTATTTGCATGTGGTGCCAGGCACCCATGTGGTGGTCAGAGAATTGCTTGGGGGAATTGGTTAACTCTTTCAGCTATGTGAATCCAGGAATCAGCTCATGATTTCAAGCTTGGCAGCAAGAGCTTTTGCCTGCTAACCCAGCATGCCCACCCCTGTAGCATGAATCATTAGCAGGTCTTAGTAAAAAAACATGGAGGCAGATACTGGGGTGTAATCTGAAAGATCAGAGAAGCAGAACAAGCCACAGTCAACCTTACCTTGACAACTCTTTATCCGATCCTGTTTCCACAAATCCTCAGACTGAAAGCTTCTGAGTCCTCACCTGAATGGATCTCAGCTGAACTGCTGCTAAAAACCTAAAAGCTTAAAGGCCTCTAGTTCCTGGTCCTCATGCCTTATGTACTTTTTGCTTCCTGCCATCACTTCATGGGATTAAAGGTATGTGTCTTTCCCAAGCAAGACATGAGATCTCAAGTGCTGAGATTAAAGGTGTGTGCCACCATGCCTGGCTCTGTTTCCAGTGTGGCTTTGAACTCAGATATCAGGATGGATCTCTGCCTCCAGAATGCTAGGATTAAAGGCGTGTGCTACCACTGCCTGACCTCTATGTTTAATATAGTGGCTGTTCTGTTCTCTGACCCCCAGATAAGTTTATTAGGGTGTACAATATATCAACCACAAAGCCTATGTCAGCAGGTCTGGCTAATTGCACAACATAGGCAACTCCTGTTGACTTTAAGCAAAATAAGTTTGACATAAAAAGAAATATGCAAGGTGGGGCACAGCCTAGTGGGTAAATGCTTGCTGGTGTCTGCTGGACAGACACAGAGTTTGAATTCCATAATCTGGACACAGTAGCATGTATATGAAATCCCAGCACTCCTGTGAGGCAATAGGACAGGGACAAAGGAATCCATGGAAGTTCATGGGCTTGAGATACTATCTCAGATAAGGTGAGAGGTGAAGATCAACACCAGAGTTTGTCCTCTAACATGTTCTGTGGCACACATTTAAAACACACACACACACACACACACACACACACACACACAGTGGGGTGGTTGACTTCATGGTACAGCTATACAGAGTCTTTAGAAAGACAGATATATGAAAATAGGTAAGAGAATGATTATGACTTTGGGCAGGACTGAGCATGGACAGATGGAGATTAGAGAGCACAAAACTGAAGTTATGTAAAAAACCATGTCCAGAGCTCTAATGTGCAATGTAGAACTCCCGTCAGTAATACCATGCTATATAATGGAAACTGAGTAAGCCAGATTTCAGGTTTTGTACTACCCATAAGATTGTAACTATGTGAAATAGCGTGAGGTATTCATCAGCATTGTCAACTGGACTGGTTCTAGAGTTACCTAGAAGACATAGTTCTGGGTATGTCTGTGAGGGTATTTTCAGACTTTAATTCAGGAAAGAAGATCCACCCTAAACATGAGTGGAACCAAACTCATAGGAACTCATGAACTTTAGACTGACAACTGTGGAGCCTGCATGTGACCATACTGGACCCTCTGCATACAGGAGACAGTTGTATAGCTGTATCTGTTTGATGGGCCCTGGCAGTGTGATCAGGTTCTATCCCTGGTGCATGAACTGGCTTTCTGGATCCCATTACCTATGATCAGACACCTTGCTCACCCTTGCTGCAGGGGGAAGAGGCTTGGTGCTGCCTCAACTGAATGTCCCATGCTTTGCTGTACCCCCATGGGAGAACTTATCCTTTTGGAGAAGGGGAGGAGGGGTATGGGATGGGGGTTCGGTGGCAGTGGTGGGAGTGGGAAGAGAGATGAGAGGGGGATCTGTAGCAGGAATCTTAAAAGTTCTTATTAATAAAATCAAATCCAGAGCCAAGTATTGGGGTGAACACTGGAAGATCAGAGAGACAGAACAAGCCACAGCTAACCTCACCTGGCCAACTTCTCAAGCTGATCCTGTTTCCTCAGACTAGAAGCCTCTGTGTCCTCATATCCGAATGGCTCTCAGCTGAACTGCTGCTCAAAACCTAAAAGCTTAACCAGCCAAATGCTTCTAGTTTCTGGTCCTCACGCCTTATATACCTTCCTGCTTTCTGTCATCACTCCCTGGGATTAAAGGCTCGCTTTCTGGGATTAAAGGCGTGAGTCACCATGCCTGTCTGTATCCTTAAACATATGGATTTCTGCCTCTGGAATGCTAGGATTAAAGGCATGTGCTACCACGGCCTATCCTAAGTATCTAGTGGCTTTTCTGTTCTCTGACCCCAGATAAGTTTATTAGGGTACACAATATTTTGGGGAACACAATACCACCACAGGGATCTGTGGTTGGTATGTAAAAATATGGTGATATTTTATTTGTGCCGAAATGTGACTTTATTTGTATGTTAATAAATAAAGTTGCCTGGGGGTCAGAGCTGATAGCAAGCCATTTAGCAGAAGTCTGGCAATGGTAACACACTCCCTTAATCCGATCATATGGCAGGCAAAGTCTCTGAGTGTTCAAGGACAGAGCCAGCATGGAGACACATGCCTTTAATCCCATACCAACCACAAAGACCTGGAGGTCTGTATAGGCAGGCAGTGACAAGGAAGTCATGTGGTTGGGTTTAGAACCAATGAGAAGGCAGAACAGGAAGGCAATAAAAAGACGGATCACACAGGAGGTTTCTCTCTCTCTCCGAGGTGAAGGACAGCAGCGACTGGTAAGCTAAAGGCTTCACTAGTGCTCTGACCTCTTGGGCTTTTAACTCTTTATTTGGCTCTGTGTTTCTTATTTAATAAGACCATTTAGAATTACATCTACATAAAATGAATAAAAAAGTTTTTTAAATAAAATTAAAAAAACATAAGTGGTACTATCCAATGGCCTGAGGTCTCAGACTGAATAAGAAGAAACGAATGGGGGGGGTGAGTAGAACTTCAACACCGTCTTGCTGTTTTCTGACTGCAGATACCGTGTGAGCAGTTGCCTCACATTCCTGCTGCCAAGTCTTCTCAATGCCTCCTCAAACTGTGAAGCAAAAGAAACTCTTTCCCTAAGTTGCTTTTGACAATTATTTTACTAGTGATTAGAAAAGTTACACATGATAGCTGTTAATCTGTAAAAAATCATTTTATTATATATGCATATCAAAACACTGTATTATATATCTTTACACAGGTAAGTATAGTCCTCACCTGCATCAAGGAAACTTCTTGTTACAACAGTCAGATACCATCACAGAAAACCACAACCAATCAAGACACAGAGTTGTGGAGTCCAGTCCCAAGGGATACACATACAACACAACTCCTGAATTAAGGTTTAGGGATCATTGCTAAGAAGGGGCAGAAAGATTTATAAAGCCAAAACAAACAAACAAACAAACAAAACAAAACAAAATGGAAAACGGGGAGTTTGCTGTGAGATTGTGCTTTCTAAGACTATCAGAAGCCACAATAGCTTTTAAAACATTGTAGGTAAAATACAAGAATGTGAGGTAAATTCAGGACAAGCACCAAAATGACACAGAGAAACCCTGTCTCGAAAAACCAAAAAAAAAAAAAAAAAAAGAATGTGAGGTAACAAGAAAATGATGGGTTGGAAGTTAAGAATTACTTGGTGCTCTTCCAGAGGACCTGGGTTTGGTTCCCAAAACCTGAATGACAACTCCCAACTGTCTATAACTCTAGTTCCAGGAGATCTAATACCCTCTTTGACTTCCACGGTTACCAACCCCACACACTGTTCATAGGCATACATGCAGGTAAAACACTCATATACATAAACAAAATAAAATAGTGAATGAATATAGGACTATAAAGAGCAAAAGAAAAAAATCTTTTCTCATCTCAAACTCAATTTCTCATCTCTAAAATAATTTACTGGGGCTAAAAGATGCTTCAATACTTGAGAGCACTCCCAGAGGGTCCAAGATTGGTTCCCAGGACCAGTGTATGATGGCTCTCAACTGACTATAACTACAGCTCCAGGGAATACAATACCCTCTTATAGCCTCTTCATGCACCTGTTCTCATATGCACATAGCAACATACAGACACACATAATTAAAAGCAATTTGTTATGTTTATGCCTCCATGTACGTCTATGTACCTAGTGTCTTTGGAGACCAGAAGATGGCATTCAACCCCCTTATTGTAAACTGCTATGTAGATACTGGGAATTAAACCTGGGTCCTCTGGAAAGCAGCAAGTGCTCCTAGTCACAGAGTCATCTCTCCAGCCCCTAAAATAATTTAAAAAAATAAAAATTACTGGTTGGATGATATGGTTCTATGGTAGGGCATTTGCCTGGTATGAGTGGGAAGTTCAGTTTGATCTTCCACATAGAGAAAGAGGCGAGTAGAGTAAGAGAAAGAAAGAAATTATCATTTGTATTTATTTTTTGCATTGCATGAAGAATTTTAATAAAGATTGTCAAGTTTAAAGTTTCAAGGTCTCAAAAAAAAAAAGACACCGCAAAGAAGTGTTAAAACAATTCTGCATTTCATCGGCAGTATCTTCTCCCCAGCTTCCCCTCTCTGTTTATAAGTTTGCCCTCCTTGACCCCCTCACTTTCTCTGCCTCATTTGCTAGCCTGTGTTCAAACAGTGCAACTGCCAGTCTTTCTCTTGCTATTTTCACTTTCTTTTCCTGCTTGCTAATATCTTCTTCGGTGATGAGAATTTGATTGCAAAGGATCTGTGGGATACTTGTTTCTGGAATCATCTCTGCCAAATGTGAAGATGACTCATGGGTGGTCATGGGCCTAGAGCCAATGCTGTTGGCTTGAGTCTCTGAAACAGATGCATCTGTGCCTCTAGGTGTAAGGTCTTGCAAAGCTTTGGCTAGATCTGAAGTGGTCAAAAGTTCTCCTGCACTGCTGTAGGCCTGGAGTCCTTGCAGTCTCTTCTGCCAGCAGGCTTGTTGGGGCTTGTCCAGACTCTCCTCCCAATTATGATATCTTACCTCATTGCCAGGATGGGATGTGATTCTAGTGACTGGCCTCTTGAATGTATAACTAGACATTCTCAAGGGGATTGAGGTGTTTAAACAAGGCTTTGGCTTTGATAGGTTCTCATAGTCGCATTGCTTCCTCTGTGAAGTCTTGCCCATCTGACTCCTTTCTTAATCCTATTAGCATAAATGATAAAATTGGGATAATGTGATAAAAGCTGCCTTCTTGTATTATCCATGTGATACTTACCAATTAGCAATGCTGCTTTTACCTTCCACCTTCCCTCTATCTCTCTGGTGATAGATCTGACCTGTATTCAGGGACACCATTAAGCAGATCTAATCTGAGCGCAGAAAGCTCCAAGTCAAAATTCTCTAACCATTTGGCAAAACTCTGTCCCTGCTTGAGTGTATTTTTATTCTCTCTGGATCCACTGCCAAGAGCTTGAGACCTCAGATCCCCTGTCATGATACACAGTCCTGTCTTCTTCCAAGTCTCTAATTTTGCCATTCTTCTATGTTATTTGACAATGAATATGTTATGAACCACTTGATTTTCATAGCTCCTTTAACATTTAAATCAACAGTGAAATTAGATTGTAAGAGCCAGAGGTTGGGAAAGAGTGTTACAGAAACAGCATTTTCTGAACACAACAGGGCCATTGCAATCAGGAACTCACAATAACTCTAATTACTCGCACAAAACCTCTACAAGATCAGGTCAGCAAACATTCCAGCACAGATGTGGGGAAGCTCATGGCAGTTGATGGCTGCTGAGGGAGGAACAGTAAGTTTTCTTCAGGGATGTGGCCTCTGATGGGTTGCTTCAGTGGGTGGCCCTACATCCATGCACATACTGGAAGCACTAATAACTTTCAGTAGATTTAAAAAGAAGGGCATGGAGTTGGAAGGGAGAAGTGGTGAGGGTATTTGGGTGAAGCTGGGGGGGGTGAAATGAAAGATGATATGATCAATACATTTCATACATGTATGAAACTTTCAAATAATAAATATGTATTTTAAAAAATTAATAGCAAAACTACCAACAATATCATTCTTGAAAAATCACCACAAAACCTGAGACACATTAATCAACCCAAAAGATCATGCTCAAAATAGTTTAGAAAACATATTCACAGCAGAGCAGAAAGAAAATAAAGAAGGATGGAAGGAAAGGAGGAAGAAAGGAAAGAAGGAAAGAGGAAAGAAGGGAGGGAATGAGAAAGGAAAGAAGGGAGGCACAGAGGGAGGGAAAGAGGAAGAAAGAAAGGAAAGAAGGAAGGAAGGAGGGAGGGAAGGAGGAAGAAGGGAGGGAAAGGAAGAAAGAAAGGAAGGAAACAAGGGAGGGAAGGAAGAAGGGAAGGGAGGAGGAAGGAAGGAAGGAAACAAGGGAAAGAAGGAAGGAGGGGAGGGAGGAGGAAGGAAGGAAGGAAGGAAGGAAGGAAGGAAGGAAGGAAGGAAGGAAGGAAGGAAGGAAGGAAGGAAATGTATTCACTTACCACCAGATTTTGACTTCTAGTGTTTTTTGCTAGATTTTATGTAACAGTAAATGGCACATAAATATTTCTCAAGAACAAAAGTTTACTCCAGAATACTTGCCTCCCTTTTCCACTTACTAATGTTTATTAATATGTATTACACAAAGGGGCTTCACTGTGGCATTTCCATATTCACAAATAACGTACTTTGATCACAGTCACCACTGCTATTGTTCTTTATTATGCCTCCTCTCCCTCCTCCTCTCCCCATTTCCCTTCTACATCTCTCATGTTTCCCTTTTTCGTGTTATATTATTTTTTATTTAAAACACACTTCCCATGTTGAGGTGGCTCTGAAGGTAAGGGCATCACCTTGCACAAGCTGTCTTCTGACCTCCACATGCTTGTCATGGCAAACATAGCTATACACCCCTTACACTCAAAAAAAAAAAAAAAAAAAAAAAAAAAAAAAAAAAAAACAAAAAAAAAAAAACATGTTAAAACTGCTTTAAATATTGAGTTTCCACACAAGAGGAAATACGGCATTTGTCTTTTCTTTGGGGATGTGTATGTGTAGAATGTGCATGTGCTTATGTCTTTGCATGTGTGTGCACATATGCATGTGTGCCTGTGGAGGCCTGAAGTTGATTCCAGATACCATCTTCAATAGACTTCTACTTTATTCATTGAGGCAGGGTCTCTCATTGAACCTAGAGCTCACCAATCCTGGGTAGTCTAGATAGCCAGCTTGCCCCTGAAATCCATTATTTCTGCCTCCTCAGTACTGGGATTACATGTGGCCACCACACTTGCTTGTTTGTTTGTTTTTTCAACGTATTTTATTTTTGAGATTATATTACACTATTTCTCTCTTCCCTTTCCTCCCACCAAGCCTGCTTTTGCCCCTCCTTTCTCTCTTTTAAATTCACGACTGTTGCACAAATCCTAATTGGTCTTATAATAAAAACCCAGAGCCAGATACTGGGGTAAATGCTAAAAGATCAGAGGAACAAAGGAACAAGCCACTAGAGAAACTTCTCATCACCAACAAATCCTGGGGCCGAAAGGAAGGTGAGAGCCTATCTCGACAAATCCTCAGACTGAATGCCAAACTCCTGTCTCCTCTTGCCTTATATTCCTTTCTCTGCCCAGCCATATCTCTTCCTGTCTCAACCTTCCTAATACTAGGATTAAAGGCATGTGACTCCCAAGTACTGGGATTAAAGGTGTGTGCCACCACTGCCTGGATTCTAGTGGCTGGCTTTGTCTTCTGACCTTCAGGCAAATTTTATTTTTTATTGTTTATTATTAATGAATACAAACAAAATATTATCCGACATGACCCCTTTTTTTCATTAATTGTTGTTACATGCTACCCATATATACATATATTCCTAAATATTGGCTGGCTTTAATGTGGGTTCTTGGGGTTCAAACTCCAATCTTCATTATTGCATGGAAATGTTTGATCCACTGAGCCATCTCCCCAGTCTGCTATTTATCTTTCCAAGTCTGACTTCTCTCACTCAATATGATGATCTCTAGTTCTATCCACTGTCCTGAAAATGGCAGAATTTCATTCTACTTTATGGCTCAGTAACAGTCCATTGACTGTCTAGAGCTCAGTTGATAGAATGCTTGCCTAGCATGCACAAGACCCTATGGTTTGATCTCCATAAAACTGAGTGTGGTGATGCAGGTTGGTAATGATAGCACGTCGGATATGGAGGAAGGAAGATAAAAAATTTAAAGGCATCCTCAGCTACAAAATGAGTTTGAGACCAGCCTGGGCTACAGAAAACCCTGTCTCAAAAATAAAAATTTCTGGCTGTGGATCTCTGCATCAGGTGGAGCTCCAGGAGTCCAATAGGCAAGAAAGAAGAGGGTTTATATGAGCGAGAATTGTTGAGACCAAGGTTGGATAAAGCACAGGGACAAATAGCCAAACGAATGGAAACACATGAACTATGAACCAAAGGCTGTGGGGCCCCTAACTGGATCAGGCCCTCTGAATGGGTGAGACAGTCGATTGGCTTGATCTGTTTGAGAGGCATCCTGGCAGTGGGATCCGGTCCTGTGCTCAGTGCATGAGTAAGCTGTTTGAAACCTGGGGCTTATGCAGGGACACTTGGCTCAGCCTGGGAGGAGGGACTGGACCTGCCTGGACTGAGTCTAACAGGTCATCTCAGTCCTTGGGGAGTCTTTGCCCTGGAGGAGATGGGAATGGGGAGTGGGCTGGGGGAAGGGGAGGTGGCAGGAGGGGGAGAACAAGGGAATCCGTGGCTGGTATGTAGAATTAAATTATATTGTAAAATAAAATAAAAAATAAAAATTTCTTTTGTCTATATATGCTACATTTTCTTCATCCATTCATAAGATGATGAGCATCTGCGCAAATTCTACAATTTGACTTATGTGGAAATTGTTCTTCTTTTAGGTTAACATACAAGTACAAGCATTTACAGAAGAGTATGATCATGTGATACATATATATACACTGTATTATGACTAAATCAAGATAATTAGCATTTTAACCATCTTAGCATTTACCATTTCCTTGTGTTGGGAAGCTTCAATTTATCTTTCCCAGTTCTTTATAATATGTATGAAATATTGTGAACTACAGTCACATGCTATTATAGAATATAAGAACTGATTCTTCCAGTGTAACTTTAGTACCCATTATCCAAGCTCCTTCCTCCTGGTCCCACATTAATACTCAATTCCACAGTCTATGAGCTCAATAATTCCATTGGTATTACTGAAAAATTCTTTTCCATTTATCTTACCTACCTTGTAAAACTTCAAGTTTGGAAGACTGCCAACCTTATGATACCTGTGGGAAGAAAAAACACGACATACTATTTTGGTGCAACTATAAATACAAAATATTTAACATTAATATGGAGAAAGTCCTAAAGCCTGGGCATTGATCTTTCCTTTTATGTGTTAGTCTATCAGACACTGAATTTCCCTTAAACCTGATACTTTATTTTTATTTTTTGTCATTTCCACTTTTAGTTCCACTTTTTGTTGCTGTGATAAAATACTCTGGCAAAAGCAATGGATAGCTTACAATTCCATTATATTATAGTCTATCACTGCAAGGAAGTCAAGGCAGATATTTACATCCACAGCCAAAAGCAGAGGAATAAAAGCTCATACTCTGACACACTCATGTTCCCTTAAAACTTTCCCAGTATTTCATGGGGAAACTGTAAACTAGCCTGAAGTTTTAGGGGTCTAGTTGACATACTTAGACATATCTTAGACTCTTTGTAAATTTCTTCCAATTATGTTGATATTTCCTTTATCTGAGATCTTCCCCATCTTCCTATTTTGTAACCTCATGCCAAGAAGTCCCTCAATCTTCAACAACTCTTTTTCTAGGGAATCCTTCCTTCCGCATAAAGCCATGTTTACGTTTTTCTGAACTACATAGAAACTCCTTGCCTAACCTTTTCTGCCCCTTCCTCTTAGCACAAACTGCTCAAAAAGGGACATCTACATGATGTTTTTCTGGAGCATCTTACCTCCAAGCAGCTCCTCAGACTATTTGGAACCTTTGTATGTTGTCATCATTCTGTGGCTCCTTCCCTTGAAAAAGTCACAATGACCCTTTGTTATTAGATCCAAAAGGAACTTTTCACACAATCTCTAAGTGGGAAGCTTTTTTTTTTTTTTTTTTTTTTTTTGGAGGCAGGTTCTGGCTCCACATAATCCTTGTTAGCCTTCAACTTGCTGTATAGCCCAGGCTGCCTCAAACTCACAATCCTCCTGTCTCAGCCTCAGCCTCTCAAATGAATTATCACATGTAGCATAATTATAATTATA
>NC_051069.1:52671228-52692099 GCF_004664715.2 Peromyscus leucopus
CAAAGAATTGGGAACTGGGCTTTTGGGCACCTTTCCTTTGTTCTGAGACTCTCTGAGTAGGGAATTTCTGGGCCATGCAGGGGTGAGCTGGTTCCAACCAAACAGTATCCAGTCAGGACTTACCAACTCACCCTAGCACAGACACTCTCTTTTCTCCTTAAAAACCCACTCCTGCAAAAATCACCTGCTGCTATTTTCTGCCTGCTTTTGCCTGATTCAGAGGCAGCCTGCCCGCCTCCCCCCACAAGTAATAAATATCCTTTGTGTTGATAATTTATTGTCTGGGTGTGTCCAGTACTAACTGGGGGGTGGGTGGGTGGAGAGCACCCCTCTGTTATTTATTAAGTGGCACAATGTTATTATTTTAGTTTATTTTTATTTATTTTATTTTATTTTATTTTATTTTATTTTTTGGTTTTTCGAGACAGGGTTTCTCTGCGTAGCTTTGCACCTTTCCTGGAGCTCACTTGGTAGCCCAGTCTGGCCTCGAACTCACAGAGATCCGCCTAGCTCTGCCTCCCGAGTGCTGGGATTAAAGGCGTTCGCCACCACTGCCCAGCCACAATGTTATTTTTTAAGCAGCGCTGTTTACCATAGGAGAGAAACCATAAGACACAACAAAACCCACTCTAAGAGTTTATTAAGGGAATAGAGAGAGGATGCGCATAGGCCTATGGAATGACCGTGCAGGAAGAGAGGGAAGGAGTAGGTGGAACCTGCTTTTAAGGTCCCCCCACACACACATGAGCATATGGGCTTACGCAGCTACACCAAGCATGCATACAGATCACATGATCATGCAGCACATGGATTATGTAGGATAGAAGGCTCTGGGATGACTAAGCATCTTGCCTGGCTACTGGACAGCACATAGGCGGTCATGTAGCTTGGGGAGTGGCTAGGAATTCTAACACCCTCTCCTACATGTGTTACAGGTAGTTTTGAGTTGTTTGATCTGGATGCTGGGGAAGGAACTCAAGCCTCTGTACTGGTACTCACTACTCAGAGCCATCTCTTCAAGTCCTGCTTTCCCTCATGAAAACTTCCAGTCAGCCCTGGCATGGTGACATACATCTATAATCTCAGGCACCCAGGAAACTGAGACAATGGGACTCCTGTGAATTCCAGGTTAGGCTGGGCCTCAAAAGGAGACCCCTGTCCCAAAAGGACAAACAAGGAGAAGCACAACAGTGAAAATTCAATATGTGGTGGCTCACACCTGTGTTGCTAGCATTCTGGAAGCTGAGGCAGAAAGACTGAGAGTTGGAGGCCAACCTTGGCTACAGAGTAAGATCCTGTCTCAAAAACAAACAGCAGGGTTGAAATTTAGCAAAGGAGGTGGATAGGAGGATATAAACGGATAGCTCTCTCCTGCCAATTCCCAAATAATGACTCAGAGGCTTAATATTATTTATAAATGCTCAGCCAATAGTTCAGGCTTATTACTAGCTAACTTTTACATTTAAATTAACCTATAATTCTTATCTATGCTTAGCCACATGGCTTGGTACCTTTTCTCAGTACAACATTTTCATTTTGCTTCTCTGCATTTGTTGGTAACTCTCTGACTCTGCCCTTCTCCTTCTCATCATCCTTAGTTTGGTCACTCCATCTATACTTCCTGCCTGGTTACTGACCAATCAGCACTTTATTAAACCAATTTGAGTGACAAATCTTTACAAGATGATTATTCCACAGCAGGAGGAGTTTGTTGGAAGAAAGGGAAGGGAGAAGTGATATAATTCTATTATAATTTTTAAAAATTATTAATAAATTAGAGGGGCTGGAGATATGCTTCTGCAGTTAGTTAAGATCACCAGATGCTCTTCTAGGGAGTCCAGACCCAAGTTCCAGTACCTACTTGGCAGCTGACAACCATCTATAACAGTAATTCCAGGCTATCTGACCTCCTCTTCTCTCTTCTGACTTCGTTGGGTAACAGGCACACACATTGTTCACAGATAGTCAGGCAGGCAAAACATCTACACACAAAATAAGTATTTAAATTGAAAAATAAAATATAATAAATATCTGGAATGTGGCTGAGAAGGAGCATGTAGGCTGAACACAAGTAAGGCCCTGGGTTCTATTCCCAGCAAAGACCCCTGTGGTAGTTTGAAAGAAAATGACCCGCAAAAGACAATGGAAATATTAGGAAGTGTGGCTTTGTTGGAATAAGTATGACCTTGTTGGAGGAAGTGTGTCACTGTGTAAGTGAGTGTTGAGGTCTCATATATGCTAAAGATACTACCCAGTTTCTCAGTGCAATTCTTGTTACCTTTGGATCAAAATGTAAGTACTCAGCTCCAGCACCCTGTCTGCCTGCATGCTGCCTTGCTTCTCACCATGATGATAATGGATTAAATCTCTGAACTGTAAGCAAGCCACACCAATTAAATATTTTCCTTTATAAGAGTTTCCATGGTCATGGTGTCTCTTCACAGCAGTAGAAACCTTAACTAAGACAAACTCCACACTGTTGTCCTGAATAAACAGATACACACACACACACACACACACACACACACACACACACACACACACCTGTTAACCTTACATCAGCAGTCTTCATAGGTTATGTGAATTGTGCTGAGATTGTTCACATATGTATTTTATGAATATGCCTGAGAAAGTGAGAGAGGAAAGAAAAGAGGGAAATCATGTAAACAGCTGAAATATGCAAATTGTTAAAGAATAACAATGGTAACACCAACAGCAATAAAAGTAGAAGAACAAAACATAGTAAATTCAAAATTACAAATACAACACAAACCCACTTAAAGCCACAGTGCCAGAGAGGTTGCTTTTGCTCTTTCTTACCACTGGATTTTGCACTTATGTTGTTTCCTATGTATGCTAAAGCAAGGGTTCAGATTGGGGATAGGGAGAAAGGAGAACGGAAAAGAAAGGCTTAGCAAGGCAGGGTTGCACCCTTGGTCCTAAAGCAGCCTCAGAATGGTCATTTGTTCTATATGAATCCCCTTTTTTTAAATTAATTTTTTTTTCATCTTACACACCAGCCTCAGTTCCTCCTTCCTTCCCTTCTCCCCTCCCTACCCCAACTTCCCCCAACATCTACTACTCAGACAGGGTAAGGCCTACCTTGGGTAGTCAACAAAGTCTGGCATAACAAGTTGAGACAGGGCCTCGCCCCTCTCCTCTGCATCAAGGCTGAGCAAGGTATCCCACCCTAGGGAATGGGCTTCAAAAAGCCAGTTCATGCACTTGGGATAAGTCCTAGTCCCACTGCCAGGGTCCCCACAAACAGATCAAGTCACACAACTTTCACCTACATTCAGAGGGCCTAGTTCAGTCCCATGCAGGTTCCCCAGCTGTAGTCCAGAGTCTGTGAGCTCCCACTAACTCTGGTCAGTTGTCTCTATGGATTTCCCCATCATAATCTTGACCCTACCTTGCTCATATGATCCCTCTCTTTCTCTTTAACTGATCTCCAGTAGCTCAGCCCAGTGCTTGGCTGTGGATGACTGCATCTGCTTCTATTAGTTACTGGATGTAAGATCTATGATGACAATTAGGGTAGTCAGTAATCTGATTACAGGGGAAGACCAATTCAGGTACCCTCTCTCCTATTGTTAGGAGTCTTAGCTGGGGTCATCCTTATGGATTCCTGTGAATTTCCCTAGAATCAGGTTTCTCCCTTCCCCCATAATGGCTCCCTTTATCAAAATATCTCTTTCATTGCTCTCCCTCTTCATCCCTCCCTTCACTTGGCCATCTTGATCACTCATGTTCCCCTCCCCATCCTCTCCCTTCTACCCACCACTCCCAGTTTACCCAGGAGATCTTAACAATTTCTCCTTCCTGGGGCCCTCCATGTGTGTCCCTCTTGGGGTCCTCCTTTTTATCTAGCTTCTCTGGGGCTGTGGATTGTATCCTGGTTATCCTTTGCTTTGCATCTAATATCCACTTATGAATGAGTACATACAATGTCTTTCTGGGTCTGGGTTTCCTCACTCAGGATGATTTTTTTCTAGTTCCATCCATTTGCCTGCAAACTTCATGATGTAATTTTTTTTTTCTTTTTTTGGTTTTTCGAGACAGGGTTTCTCTGTGTAGCTTTGCACCTTCCTGGAACTCACTTGGTAGCCCAGTCTGGCCTCGAACTCACAGAGATCCGCCTGGCTCTGCCTCCCGAGTGCTGGGATTAAAGGCATGTGCCACCACCGCCCGGCAATGTCATTGTTTTTTACTGCTGAGTAAGACTCCATTGTGTACCACATTTTCTTTATCAATTTTTGTTGTTGTTGTTGAGGGGCATCTAGGTTGTTTCCAGGTTATGGCTATTACAATTAATGCTGCTATGAACATAGTTGAAAGGACATGATCAATAAGACAAAATAACAGCCTACAGAATGGGAAAAGATCATCTGACAGAGGGCTGATCTCCAAAATATATAAAGAACTCAAGAAACTAGGCATAAAAATATCAAATAATCCAATTTAAAAATGGGGTACAGATCTAAACAGAGAATTCTCAACAGAAGAATCCCAAATAGCTGAAAAACATTTAAGGAATTGCTCAACACTCTTAACCATCAAGGAAATACAAATCAAAATGACACTGAGATACCATCTTATACCCGTCATAATGGCTAAGATCAAAAATACTGAGGACAGCTTATGTTGAAAAGGATGTGGAGAAGGGGAACACTCCTCCACTGGTACAGCCACTCTTAAAATCAGTATGGAAGTTTCTCAGAAAATTGGGAATCAACATACCTCAAGACCTAGCAATACTACTTTTGGGCATATACCCAAAAGATATTCAATTGTATTCCTTTTTTTAAAAATCATTTCTTTCAGAAGAGAATGTTGGATTTAGCCTGAAGTTTTTTCCAGTCCTGCCCGCCCATCCCCCACAGTTCCACAGATGCTTGGACCCTAGTAAACACACAGAAGCTTATATTATTTACAAACTGTATGACCTATGGCTTTAGCTGCTTGCCAGCTAGCTCTTTCATCTTAAATTAACCCATTTCTATTAATCTATATTTTGCCATGTGTTCTGTGGCTTTACCAGTTTGGGGCATCTTGTATTTTGGGTGGCAGCTTATTTATTAACCAGTGGGAACAACATATATTCACAGCATATAGAAAGACATCTCCTAGCACTGGATCTGTTGGGATTGGGGTTACAGACGTTTGCAAGGTATCTGATGTGGGTTCTTAGAACCAAATTCGGGTCCTCTTCAAGAGCAGCAAGCACTCTTAGCCACTGAGGCATGTCACCAACCATCACAAGTGTGTTGGTTGTCCATGTACATGCCTCAGCTTTTCCTTCACATCGTCTGTGCCACGTGCCCCCCATCATTATAAAGTGAAATCAGACATCTGATGTCTTTAATGTCAGAGATATTCATGAAACCCTTGAGAATGTTCTTTTGTAGCATGATATTTTCCAGAGGAGAGAGATTGAAGGAACTGTCTGTCCATTCCACACAGGCAGGCAGAGCAAGATATCAGCCAAATCCAACTTGATGAATTTACTGAAAGAGTGCTACATCATCCCCTTGAAGTCTAGGAGTGAGGACCTCATGGAAGCTGTATCATGTGGTATCAGTTTCAGCTTACCTTCTGTTACCATCTAAGGGTCTTGTTTGGGTTTATTTTCTCTGCCAGCTAAAGAATTAAAAGGTAGAAAACACCCTAAGAATTACAAGTAGCAGCAGGGAAATCTTCAATATAGCAAACAGAATCAGAAGTTGAAGAAAGACTTTTATTAGGAACGAGGAAATGTATACATACAGCAGGCACTCAGAGAAAGGACCCTCCACAAAACAGATGTGGTACTCAGCAAGCCAAAGTCCAACTTCCATTTGAGGGATATTTTTTTTGGTTTGTTTCCTTTGGTCTTTGAAAGAAATTCTTTCCCTGATTGAGGTTTGGTCAATTTGAAGAAAGACAGGATGGCTGATTGGCTAACAACTGTCGTGTAAATATGTCCTGATACAGCCTTGAATTTTTTTGAGCCAGTTCATCAGCAGGGACCCTACCTGAAGGAGAAAAAACCCACAAGTCCTTCACTTTAAGCTGTCAGGCTTTTATCTCAGGTCCAGAGAATGAGGAAGAAGTCAGGTATCTTGGAAGTTCACCGTCTTCATTACCTAGTCACAGCCCCTCTCTTTATTATAGGCAAGTGTAGCAAAACTGTGGAACAAGAGCAGTCTGTGGGTAGAAAAAAAGAGTTTACTGGGGAAGGAACTGCAAGGTTGTCTCATGAAAGTGGAGAGCAGCAGCCCACCCTGGGAGAGCAAGTAATTTTTATAGGGTGTGTGATGGCTCAAGGGCAAATTCCTTCCTCTAGGAGGAATTTTCCTGTCCTGGGTAGAATAGGGTCCCCTGGGCAAGCCCACCAGGAAGGGGTCTGTGCCTGATGCATCAGGTCAGTTTATAGGTAGCAGATGTCAGGACATTTTCAGAAAGCATGAGGAAACTGCAGTTACCTGGTAAACAAGATCACAGGGTTTCTGAGAATGTTCTCTTTCCCTATGGACATCTGTCCCAGATAAACTATTGTAGCCATTCTAGGGTATTGACAGCCATGCCTCCATCTTAGGGGCCTGTTTGTGGCCTATATATCTGCCTATCAAGGAATCTGTCTAGTTCCTAGTCCCTTACATCCACTTCTTTGAAGGTTATTTGTGGTGGTGGTGATAGGTATGTGTGTAAGGGACAATAGGCTGGGTAGGTAGAGTCTTCTTTCTGCTAGTGTGTCTTAACAGTTCCATTAACATTACCATTTCCAAAAGCCTGTGTTGGCTTTTATTTTTTCTTAAAGCCAGTTGGCAGGTAGGCAGGCATGGTTTGGGTGTTGTGGTGGGGGTGGAGGCTGTTTGTGTCATGGTGAAAAAATTCACAGGACAGTGAGTTCTCAAAAAGATTACACTGAAATCATGACTGAAACAGAAAACTGGCAACTGGAGAGATGGTTCAGCAGTTAAGTGCTGTGGGATGTTCTGTATGGCAAATGTGTTGCTCTGATTGGTTAGTAAATAAAACACAGATTGGCCAGTAGTCAGGCTGGAGGAAGTATAGGTGGGACAAGGAGGATAAGAATTCTGGGAAGAGGAAGGCTGAGTCAGAGACACTGCCAGCCGCCACCATGACAAGCCACATTTGAAGATGCCGGTAAGCCACGAGCCATGTGGCAAGGTATAGATTTATGGAAATGGATTAATTTAAGATATAAGAACAGTTGGCAAGAAGTCTGCCATGGCCATATACTTTGTAAGCAATATAAGTCTCTGTGTTTACTTGGTTGGGTCTGAGCGGCTGTGGGACTGGTGGGTAAAAGAGATTTGTCCTGACTGTGGGCCAGGCAGGAAAACTCTAGCTACAGTTAAAAGCACTGGCTGCTCTTCCAGAGGACTGAGGTTCAATTCCCACAACTCACAGCTGTCTGTAATTCCAGTTCCAGGAAATCTAACACCATACTCTAACATCCATGGGCAACAGACAGGCTAAAATGGTACACAGACAGACATCCAGAAAAAACACCCATACACATTAAAAAAAAAATCCCAGAGAACTAGAGATGCAGTGTGATATGGTAGTTAGAATGAAGAAGAAATCTGTAAGCATGCAGACACTGAAAGGATAAAGGTTGCTGCTTGGTCAGCAGAGGAGTCATGGCCATGGAAGAACCCAATATTAGTTTTTAGAGCTTTAATGGAGGGGAAGGAGGGGAGATCTAGGCCTGGCAGAGAGGAAACACAGGAAGAGAGGCAGAGAGAGAGAGTGTAGGTGCACGTCTGGCTTTAAGGCTGGGACGCAGTTGCCCACTGATGACATAAGACATTAAACTTGGAAGAGGGAGAGCAAGATCTTAATATTCCAGACTTTTGCTTATTATAAAAAAGCAAGTAAATAGGAATAGGAGTGTTGTTTCTCCTGGAAAAACTGCTTCCAGTTGGTGGGTGTCAGTTGGCTCTTAGGGGGAATAGCAAAGGGGGTCTTCTGAGGTAGACAGATATTGTGGGATGATGTGCTGTCTGTCATCCATTGCTCTGGAACCATGCATCCCTCTTGGCTTGGCACTCTGGCTGCTTTTGTGTCTGACAGGATGTTGATGAGACAGGAAAGGTCTGAAGTAGATCTGACCTGTCCAGATGGATTTAAACTGGTTTCTGGAGCTTGGGAACAATTTTGAACATATTAAGAAGCAGCCATGAGAAAAATAGTGACCATTTGTGGTGTTTAGTACTCTGCTTGTATTGGTTAATGTTAATGGGAGAGACAGAGAGATTGGAACATGTTAAGCTTTATCAGAGACAGATTATTTAAGGCACCTGTTTCCTTTACTAGTTTGGCATCCAGGAGATGCAGGTGACCAATTGTTGAGAGCATTTAACAGTAATAGATGGCTATATTAAAGTCTGTTTTTGTAGAGCCCAGACACTTTTGGGTCTGAGGGTGTAAATACCTTCTAGCTGTTACAGTTTCTTACTTGATGATCTCTGGACTCCAGTTCTGTGGTGGTCCTGTACCATTAGCTAAGCAGTGAGTTAGAAAAGGGAACTGGGAAGAGAAAAGCTTGTGGTGCATGAGAACTTATTTCTTTGGAATTAGGGACAAGGCAAAGATCAGGGTCCTGTAAGCACAGGCGGGTGGGTCTGGAGAGAAGCACATGGAAGGGAGCAATGAAATGAAAGCCCCTATCTTAGCTGGAAATCTTTTCCCATTAAGTAACCCTGAAAGTGCAATTAAGTCTGGTGAGGTGGGTAAGGCTGTCCTTCCTACCCCAACAATAGGGAAACAAGGAGAGGTGACATCCCAAAACTCCCAGGACTGGGTCAGTGGCTCTGGTGTCCAGAAGAAAAAAAAACGGATCACTTCCCTGCTGCATTCTGGGTTCCCTGCCATGTCTGTAGCCAAGCCTAGGTCTGCTGAAGGTCTTAGATTGATGTTTCCATGCCACCTTGGTGCCTGGGGGCAGTCAGCTGACCGGTTGTCTTTCTAGGCCACACTTTCAACAAGGCTGTTGATGGCCTGGTAGGGCACTCACTAGCCCGTGACCTTTTTCCTCACTTAAAACAGGGACTCAACAGCTTCTGGGAGCCAGTGAGTGCCACCCCTTGGCAACTTTGTCCTCAGGCCTTTTATCGCTTCCCTGGCACACTTTGAAGGCCACAGATGACACTTTCGCTGGTGGGGTCAGAAGCCTTGCTCTCCAGATACTTAAGTTTTAGTCGGGGAGGTCTGGAGAATAAGAGGTGGATTTTACTCCGTGTCTTGAATTTTTTTTTCCTTGATGTTTGCTGGCTTGAGGGCAGCTTTTGGAAGATCTGCCAGGAGGCAGACTATACACTGATTTCTGTCTAGAGCCATCCTGATTACGGTAAACTTATTTGCATGGATCTCAGCCAGCTTCCAGACCCATCTGTGCCTCTCATGGCAGTTTGAGAATGAGTGGGAGGAGTTAAGGTGAGTTACAGTGGCCCACACTACAGTACAGAGCCTGCCCACTTGTTTAGGAGTTTAGATGGGGTGGGTTAAAGCCCACCCACTGCCAGAGAGCGGAAAGCAGAAGTCAGCTAGACAGAAATGGTTGCACGTGGTAGAAAAAACATCAGAAATGGGGAGGGGGAAGAGTTTAGAGCTTTAGCAGAGACCTTGGGGATAAAGTAACTCTTTTATTTGCCTGTTCACTGGCAGAAGTTCCCACAAAGCTGTTATGCGGCCAAATTTACTGGTATCTGCCAATTTTACTGGTATCTACCCCTTTTATCCCATGGCTGCAGCTGAGAGAGAAAAATAAAAAAATAAAATAACAAACCAGGATCCTGGGCTGCTATCCCAACTGTCCCTGAGGTAGAGGAAGGATCTATGAATCAGCAAAGGTTACCCAAAACGCCGTCATGTTTTGAGTAAGGGCTGGGGCACACGTAGCATGTGGACCACCCCCTCGTCAGGAGGAAAAATGTGTCATTGCCAGTACATCCCGAGAGCACCCTGTTGCCCGGCCCCCCCTGGGGGGGGGCGTCCAGCGTGAGCTGGACACGGTGGGACTCAGCATAAGCACAGTCCCAACCCGTACTGCAGTGGTGGCAGCAGCAGTAGGGCAGGGTTGCAGGCCCATGGTACAGGGGTTTCAACAACACGCAGCCCCAGACACTGGGTGTGAAGGGAACCTCCTATCCTAGATCCAAGTCACGGCACCAATGAAAGGATAAACGGTGCTGGTTGGATAAGATTACACTGAAATCATGACTGAAACAGAAAACTTGCAACTGGAGAGATGGTTCAGCAGTTAAGAGCACTGGCTGCTCTTCCAGAAGACTGAGGTTCAATTCCCACAACTCACAGCTGTCTGTAATTCCAGTTCCAGGAAATCTAACACCATACTCTAACATCCATGGGCAACAGACAGGCTAAAATGGTACACAGACAGACATCCAGGAAAAACACCCACACACATTTAAAAAAAAAAATCCCAGAAAACTAGAGATGCAGTGTGATATGGTAGTTAGAATGATGAAGAAACCCGTAAGCATGCAGACACTGAAAGGATAAAGGTTGCTGCTTGGTCGGCAGAGGAGTCATGGCCATGGTGGAACCCAGTATTAGTTTTTAGAACTTTAATAAAGGGAAAGGGGGGGAGAGCTAGGCCTGGCAGAGAGGAAACACAGGAAGAGAGGCACAGAGAGAGAGTGTGGGGGTGCACGTCTGGCTTTAAGGCTGGGGCGCAGTTGCCCGCTGATGACATAAGACATTAAACCTGGAAGAGTGAGAGCAGGAATCTAACAGACACACCAACATGGAGACACACATTAATACACAGGCACACATATAGAAAGATTAAACTAGGCATATCAACATGAGCCAAAGCTGTACTCCAATGTGGGTGGATATCTATGAGTTTGAGGCCAGCTTTATCTACAAGGTGAGCTCCAGACCAGCTAGTGCAGCACAGTGAGACCTGTATGTGTCTGGGGTATTGGGGCTGGGGGTTTGGAGGTATGGGGTATGTGGTGGAGGGTGGAAAGAGAATGTAACTAAAGGAAAATAAATGTAAAAATAAATAAATAACTGGATTTTTTTACTTTCTTATTTTTTTATTGAGTACACTGGAAGAGGGCAAATAGGCTAGGCTGTAGATAGAGTACTACCTCAGGTCAAGTTAGTGGGCCATGTGATGAGAGATAATAAAGGAGAAGTCTGGATTGCTTGGTGTACAATCCAGGGGTGTTAGCACCAGTGACCTTAAATGTAATTTCTAGTCGGAGTCTAAGGAGTCTGAGGAGGCTATATTCACAAAGAGTACTGGGCTGCCTGTAAGTCTATGGTGCCTATTCTGGCCCTGACTTGCTTGGCCTTACTTGGCCAATATCGTGTTCTCAGAGAAGACTATGCACACTCTGTGAGTTAAGCATACTGTGTCAAGCAATCGAGTAAGTAGAAGAAATATTCACAACATTGGGCCCAACAAAGCAAGCTCAGCGGGCCAGGGCACTTTCCACCAAAGCTGATGATGACCTGAGAGTCATCTCTGGGTAGAAGAAAGAACTGAGTGTAGTTGACATAAACAGTCAATCAGCTCATGAATCAGTAAATGCTGAAGAAATTTTATACATTAAAACTACCAAAATATGTGTCAATGGGCCTTCAAGATGGTGAGTAAAGGCAGTTGACACCAAGACTAAGAACCTGAATTTGATTACAAGTCATCCTCTGACCACCACAGTAGCAGCATACCACCATTGGTGAGCATGCATAATAGAAATAGAAATAGAAATGTAATTAACACCATGAAATGAATAACTAAAAGAAGGCCTACAGGATACATATCTGTAGATGAACATAAATGAAAGCAAACAGCCTCTTAGAAGTGAGACCATGAAAGGTCATATTGGCCAGTATTCTCCAATTCCAGCTCAGGGTGGGTACACAGGAACATTTGGAATTATACAGTGAATCAAGAAGCACACTTCATCTCACAGAACACACATGTCCTCAAGGAAACCAGTGCTCAGCCAGTGTTCAGGAAGATACTCAACATACCAGTAAAAAAAAAAAAATTCCTCAAAAAGGTCTAATCCTTAAGAAAACCTAGTTGTCACAGAGCCTACAAGCAACCAGCCTGCCACTGAAATTCATTTAAATCAGCCACAGCCTCTAGCATCGCCCTTGTCAAATTTAAAAGAAAAGATAATGAATTAAATTAATTATTTTTCTTTAAACAATTTCAAGCTTTGGAGAACATAGTGGTTTGGCACTCAATTATTTACCAGTGGGACTCAGGACTGACCACTCAGGTTGCAAAAAAGGGAAGCTATGGCTGGGCAGTAGTGGCACATTCCTTTAATCCCAGCATTTGAGAAGCAGAGACAGGTGGATCTCTGTGAGTTTGAGGCCAGCCTGGTCTACAAAGTGAGTTCCAGGACTGCCTATACTTCCTGACTGGCCAATCAGTATATTTTTGTTTTTGTTTTTGAGACATGGTTTCTCTGGGTGGCTCTGGAGCCTTTCCTGGAACTCACTCTGTAGACCAGGCTAGCCTTGAACTCACAAACATCTGCCTTCTGAGTGCTGGGATTAAAGGCATGCACCACCACTGCCCAGCCAATCAGTGTTTTATTAAACCAATTAGAGTGACAAATCTTTACAGTGTACAAGAGGATTATTCCACAGCAGCAATGGTTATGGATCAAGGGTCATCTCATCACCTCTTATCTTCTAGAATGTCCTAGAAGAGCTCTTTGGTAAAACTTCTGCTCCAGGGTCATTGCATGGTGGCAATTTGCTCCCTGTGAGCCCTGCACACTCCTTCCATGAACTGTCAGTTTACCATGAAGCTGATGATAGCTTGAGAAACACGGGCAGCATCTGATGAACACCCCTGCCAAATATGAATGCCTGGCCTGTGACATTCTTTGATGGCATTGCTATGAAAGGTAAATAGGCCTCACTACACTTGCTTAGTCCCAACCCCTCATGGAAGGTGAAAGCAGATGATCTATGATTGTTTCCAAGTGTTCATTCACGGTGTTTTAAAATGTCACCTGGACTATGCATGGTGATGCCTGCATCTAATCCCAGAACCAGGAAGACAGGGACAGGAAGATATCTATGAGTTTAAGACAAGACTATTTTACATAATAAGTTCCAGGCCAGACCATTTATCAAACAAACAAATAAATCACTTATGGCCAGTGAGGTGGGATGGCCAGTGAGCCTGCCAACCTGAGTTGTATCCTGGGACTCACATGTTAGAAGGAGAAAAATGACATTTGCATTTGTCCTCCAACCTTCACATAGACACTGTGTGGAGCACCCCCACTCCACCTCACACACATAAAATTTATTTATTCATGTTTTATCTAATGCACATTTGTTTATCAAGGGATTCTAGCACAGAAATGTGCAGACCACACATTTCTGGGCTAGGTGTAAAGAAAGTTCCCATTTATCCAGTGGAAAACTATAGATGGTGTATGTGTGACCTCTTCTGGCATCTTCATGCATTTATTATGAGCAGGTGCTTAGCAGGCTGGGTAAACCACCTACCTTCTGTCCTTTATGCCAAATGTCATTGATCATTTTTTTAAAAAGGCAACCTTAGAATGGTTCCTAGGCATCCACTAATCTGAGAGATAGCCCCACTACTTATCCAGTTGTTTCCCTCTTATTGTTTGGAGAAGACCATAAGAAAGCAAAAGAAAAGGGTGTATCCACAGCCATAATTATGTCTGGAGTGAGGTTACAGGAATGTTTCTTTTTTATTTTTAATGTATGTGCAACCCTGGGGATCATTTTGTTAGACTTTCCTAGCTTTTGTGTGCATTATATAGATTCTTCTGCATTGGAGACAGCAGTAATAAAAGGCAAGTTAAGTCAAAGACCAGAGTGTAGAGGCAAACCTGTGGTTCTAAAGGAGCAGTGTGGAGGTGGAGGCTGGAAAGATAGTTCAGCAGTTAAGAGCACTTCATGTTCTTCCAGAGGACCTGGGTTTGGTTCTGAGTACCCATATAGCAGCTAATAGCCTCCTATACCCCTGTTCCACTATAGGCAACTCTCCCTTCTGGTTTCTGCAGGTCCCTGGCATGCATGTGGTGCACTCACTGACATACATTCAGGCAAAACACCCATAGACATAAAATAATAAAATTGACAGGGGGCAGGAGGGAGAGTGTAGCTGGGCTTTCTTTGGACCACCAGCTTCTAAATAACAGAGACTTATTATTAAGTAAGAAAGCTTTGCCTTAGCTTGGGCTTGTCCTAAAGTAGCTCTTAAATCTTATTAATCTCTTTATATTAATCTACGTTCTGCCACATGGTTTGTTACCTCTCCTCAATACTGTACGTCTTACTTCCTTAGTGTCTGGCTGGCAAATCCCGCCTCTCAGATTCTTCCTCTGAGTTCCTCTTTCTCCCTGGGAGTCCTGCCTATCCTCTCCTAACTAGCTATTGGCAATTCAGCTCTTTATTAAACGAGTCAGAAGGTGCATTGGCAGAGACACATCTTCACGGTGTACAAAAAGATTATCCCACAACAGGAGAGTGATAGTACAGAGGAGGTGTATACAGGTCCTAGTTTCTACCAAACTTCAAAAAGCATTCCCTAGGAAGAAAACATGGGTTTCCTCTTTACCCCACTACAGCCACAGAATGGTAGATTTGTACAGCTAATCAAAATTACTTGCAACCTGATGCCACAGAAATGCTCTTATTTACATAATAAGAATTTCTTCCTGGGAAATGGTACACAAATTTGCTCATCCTAACCTCAAGAGGATTCCTGTATGGATAACCATGGAACCAAGCAGTAGGTTTTGTTTCTTGTGTGGTAGGATAAATTTTTTACTTTAATGAATGACTGTGGTAGGTATAGATCTTTGCTTGAAGTCTTTTTGGTCTACAACATTTGCCTCAAGAAAGAAAAGAAAAGAGCTAAGAACAAAACAAACTTGTACAGAAAAGAATACTGTAGAGTCTTTAGTTAATATGAACAGTTTGTATCATTATATGAAGTAGTACTGGGATTATGTAAATCCTGCCTAATGTTATTATGAATTTGTTTAATGTGGCTTGCAAAAAAATTGTATATAAAACTCTTAGTTTTTATATTTTTATATTAATGTTTTATTCAACTTTGTTTTATCTGCAGCAGTACACTGGTTGTTAAGTTTCTGAATTTGTCACATATGTTCTCTTGGCACAATACAGTTTGATCATGCACACTGCACACAGAATGGACACTCTTTATAACATCTGCAATGACAAAGTCACTGGGTGCCACTTTCTAAAAATCACCCCAGAACAGAAACAGTTCTTTTTGTTTGTGTTTCTATTTTTGAGGCAGGGTCTTATTATGGCTGGCCTGGAACCCTTTATGTAGAACTCCCAGAGATCTGTCAGCCCTTTGTGCCACACCCCATCCCTTCTTGAGTGCTGGGATCAAAGGCACACACCACCATGCCAAGCAATTGCTTCTTAGTGTCCCACAAGCACAAATGATTAAGCTATTAGCTCGTTATAAAGTATACCATTCATTTATGGGGTTCAGGAAAATGACAAATTCTACCATAACAACTGACAGGGCTTGTAGAATAAGAACTTTCAGCTGTGTATTTGGAAGACAATGCCCATTGGACTAGACAGAAGATATGATCCTGAGTTATCCAAGGATATTCAGTCTCCTGGGGTCCCCCAGCCATATCATATCTGAGAGATCTTTGGACTTTTGCCAGGTTGAGGGGTGAGCATGGGTCTCACTGGAGAGCGTGTGTGACTTCTTTTTGACTGGTGTTGGGTTTCTGTTTGAGAGAAGAATCATGCTTGTGAGGAGGGTGATTCAGCTCTATCTCCACTCTCAACTTTGGAATGGACCAAATCAACTATGGCAGAAAACATGGCTCAAGTGTACTAAATTTTCATTTCCATAAAGTGGCACCCCATTTCTGGTATGCACATCCTCTTTTTCTCAATATCTTTGAAATATATGAAGACCTCTGCCAGAAGAGGTCACAGAAACAGCACATTTAGTTTTCCTACCTGTTTAGTGGGGCCACCATGCCTGGCTAAGTAGGGATCATTTTTATACACAGCACAGCCATGGTCAGAATGGCAGAAGGCGATATTTTAAGCCTATCACTAGCATGAACTAGAAGTCACATGAGACCCTATTATACCATGCAATGTTATACTGAAGGTTTTAGTTAATACTCACTAATATAGAGGCATAAGAATAAAACAGAAAGAGGTAAATTACTTTTATCATCAGATAGTATTAAAACATTTATGAAAACCCCAAGGTTGTTAATGAAAAAACCACTATCAACATTAAGGAAAAGTTCAAGATGATTGACTGATAATTATTGTATATGAATTAGTAGAAAAAATTTAAAGCAAAAGTATATACTAACAAATATTGAACAAAAAGACTGAATATATTTTATTTTAGCTAGTTTTTTTTCTTTTCTTTTCTCTTTCTTTTTTTTTTTTTTTTTTTTTTTTTTTTTTTTTTTTTTTTTTTTTTGGTTTTTCAAGACAGGGTTTCATTGTGTAGTTTTGTGCCTTTCCTGGAACTCCCTCTGTAGTCCAGAGATCCACCTGGCTCTGCCTTCTGAGTGCTGGGATTAAAGGCGTGCACCACCACCGCCCGGCCTTAGCTAGTTTTTAATTGTTGAACTTTGGTCTTATAAACTTTAATATTATATATATCCTCTCAAAGTCTCATCCACTAGGTACCTTAAATAACTTCTCAGATCTCCATAATTGCAAAAGCTTTCTAATTTCTTTTTCATTCTGGAAACATCTAGTCATAGTGATTCTCAACTCTTGTTTACTAGAACATTTTCTTCTTTATATACTTCTAAATGTCCCTTTATTTCTTAATTCCATGAGATAGAATAGCATTAACAAATGAATTTACTAGCAGTTATGAGAATGTTCTCCCTCAGGGAAGGGGACACTAAGCCATGTCTACACCTTCATAAGATACCAATGGCAAACCAAAGTTCAGTTTCACCAAAGTTCATCTGGGGAACCAATGAGTTTATTGAGTCTACTTAAGAGAACTAGTAAGGGGTTACTGTTGGGAGTGTGGGTGATTCAGAATCAGTCACACTGAAAAATTTTTATTCAGTATGCATGAGGCCTTTTTATACCAAATGGATAGTTGTTCCTGTTAGCTCCCCCACCCCTTTTGTCTACATAAAACTGTCTGGGATGCTCTGTTCATCTCCTTCTTTTGTGAAGAATATAAAGATTTAACAAGCACCACTGTGATCATTTTAGGCAGGCACAGGTGAAGGTCCGAAGATGGCAGTTGTCTAACTGAGAAGATAGGACAGAGGCCCTGTCTTCTTCGAGACAGATAGATATTAGGTTTTTGTTTGTTTAACACAGGCTTGGTTAAAATAAGGAACATGAAAACAAAACCTTTGTTTATTTGTTTGTTTTTAAAGAGATTGTAGTGGTCAAAATAACATTGTTTCTTAAAATATTTGTATCACTATATACATTTATTTACAATCAAAATATATTTAAAAGCACAAATAGAAGTTCTTCTTATCTAAAGGGAGGGTAATTGCCTCCCAAAAAACCATGAATCTTGGGTTAGAGCAATTGTCTCTCATTTTTTTTTTTTACTTAATATTTTTATTGATTATTTGGAAGTTTCACATAATGCACCTTGATCACATTTACCTCCAAGGCCCCCCAGGTCCACCCCCAACCTTGAGACCTCCCCCAAAACAAAAGAAAGTATAAGAAGAAAAAAATTACCAAATCCAATTTGTGTTGCCCATATACTCACTGGAGCATGGTCAAACTCCCAGTGACCAGCCCCTTAAAGAAAACTGAGTCCTTCCCCACCCCAACCAGAAGCCATCCACTGTGAAGAGCTACATACACTTCAGCATCTTATCACAATTTTTTTTTAATTTTTTTCCCCTGAGATAGGGTTTCTCTGTGTAGTTTTGGTGCCTATCCTGGATCTCGCTCTGTAGACCAGGCTGATCTGGAACTCACAGAGATCTGGCTGGCTCTGCCTCCCAAGTGCTGGGATTAAAGGCATGCACCACCACCACCACCACCACCACCACCACCACCACCACCACCACCCGGCCTTTATCACAATTTTTAAGAGTTCTCTTCAATGACTTCCTGTCTAGACTGTGTCTTTAGGGGGTGGAGGTGGGGCTGGGTGGTGGGGGATGGGGGTTGGGGGAGAGGTTGTCACAGAAGCCTTCTATGTCTCTCATTCTCAATTGTGAGTCTGCACTCATCAACACCACTGCAAGCAAGTTAATTTATTCCTTCAAGCAACAGGGACCATACTGTAGAACCAGAATTGAGATAAGGATCAAATGGATAATATCTTAGCCAGAATTGTATGATTACATATGTCTTGTCCTTTAAATCAGATTTAAAAATATATGTTAGGGGTGAAGAAATGGCCCAGTGGTTAAGAGCACTGTCTGTTCTTGCAGATGACCTGGGTTCGGTTTCCAGCACCCACATGGAAGATCACGATCATCCTTAAATCCTGTTCCACGGGATCTGACTCTTTCTTCTGGCTCCGTGGGCATCAGACACACCATGGTGTGCACACATACATGTAGGCAAAACATGCAAACACATATAATAAAGATAAATAACTATTAAAAAAAAACAACAATAAACTCATGTTAATTGTCTCAGAGAAAGATTCAGGACCATAGACCATCATTTCTTGGTTTTACCTATGTGGCCAAATTGATAAAATATTCATTTTGTCTTCTATCATTATTTTGTTTCTTAAAATTTTAATTTTACTATGAACAAAATGAAGTTGGACCAAGTTAACTTTAGTTTACATGAGCACTTACTTGTAAGTCGATTTGTTACTATGTACATGATATTTAAAAAAAGCATAATCACATGTAGCAGAGTCTGTAAGTACATAATCATACAAAAGATTTGTTTAATAAGTCAAGATTTTGAAGGCTTTCTTCTGTTTTTTATTATTATTATTATCCTCATTGTGAAAGGGAAACTTAACAAATAGGTCTTTATCAAATATATTGTTAGGTCAGGGAGAAACAAAAGCAGACACCGAGCCGGGCAGTGGCGGCGCACGCCCTTAATCCCAGCACTCGGGAGGCAGAGCCAGGTGGATCTCTGTGAGTTGAGGCCAGCCTGGTCTACAGACAGAGTGAGTTCCAGGAAAGGTGCAAAGCTACACAGAGAAACCCTGTCTCGAAAAACAAAACAAAACAAAACAAACAAACAAACAAAAAAGCAGACACTGTGTAGAACAAGAGTATTGAAGTGGGAAAGAAATTTTATCTCAGGGGAAAAGGGGCCTGGGGGCAGTAATAGCAGGTATTTAATGAAGGGATGATGACCTTTCAAGCCTCAGGTGGCCTGATCCTGGAGCTGGGCTGGTAACATTCCTTAGGAAATTACTCCCCAAAGGATTTTTGTCTCTTTCTCCTTACCTATTCTTCAACTCTGAAAGGAACCTCCTGGTATGATTCTAGCTTTTTTTTTTAATTTTAAATATTTTTATTTTATAATTAATTTAATTTTACATATCAGCCACAGATTCTCCTGTCCTTCCTCCTCCCAACCCCTAGCTTCCCCCCCCATCCACCCCCCATCGTCACCTCTGCCAGGGCAAGGTCTCCCCTGGGAAATCAGCCCAGCCTGGTAGATTCAGCTGAGGTAGGTCCAGTCCCCTCCTCCCTACACCATGGCTGAGCAAAGTGTCTCAGCTTCTCTATCAGCTTCCTTAAGCTAAGGCTGCCTAGGCCGTAGGTACTATTGCCTATATCCATACTAACTAAACTACCTACCTAACTAAAGTGTCCTTTTAAAGAAAAGGGTGTAATAATCCACGGAGCTGAGAAATGAGGGACTTGTGTTTCAATAGGGCAATGGGGGATGGGCTCACTTTATCATGGGCTAAGTTCACTTTGAGCAGACAACAACCACATGGTTTGGTGGCATCTTGGCTGAGAACTTCATCAAGATGGAAGTAACCATATGACTTGACTAATATCTTTGCTAATGAGATCATAAAAAAGACAAATGGCATGAAACATCACCACCATCTTGGTTAATGTTACCATATGGCACAGCCAAAAGAGCCAAAAGAGCCAAAAGACCCATGGAACCTCATGGTCCTGCTAAGTCCTCTTGGAATCACCTTGCCCCTTTTATATCAGACTAAGGAGGTGAGATCAAACCTATCAGATGTTTACTTTGTCATTTTAAGGCTTCATTTGGTTTTAATTTTGATAATTTTTAAATGATAATTTTCCTGGCTTCTAAGGAGAACCTAAAAGTTTTCCTGGTAGCATGCCTTCAACAATGGCATTCTAACAAGGGGAGCTAACACTTTGAGATTCACAGGTCCCAGTGAAGACTCAAAGGATAAATTGCCAAGTGCTAAACAAGGCGCTGCCCGGTCGGCCAAATCCGCCTGCTGTTTCTGCCCGTATCTCCAGGCCCAGTTTCAAGTAACTGAGATAAAATGTCCTTTACCCCGAGTGCTTTTTTGTTCTGCACGTGTCTGCTTTTGTTTCTTCCCAATCTAACAATACATTTGCTAAAAACTCTATGTTAATTTCCCTCCTCATGATGAAAATTATAAAATATAATTCCTACAAATAACAACGCTCAAATATTTGGTTTAAAAAATACCTCTTGGGTATGTTTATGTATATAAAGACTATCTGAACATACATAATTCTGGTTTGTTTTTTGCATTGTGTACTTAACATCATATTGACTAATAAGTAAATAATGATGCAAACTAAAATTGTTAACTTGGCCATACTTTATATTGTTTATAATAAAACTGAAATAAAAAAAAGATAAATAGGCATGGCTAATGGTCCCAAATCTTTCTTTGGAACAATT